>NW_009198172.1:305-30017 GCF_000690835.1 Fulmarus glacialis
CGCGTACCTGCCGGCGAGTCCAGAGGGGTCTCGGGGAGCACCGCCTTTCCCCGGAGGGGTGAGGAAGGGGGACCGGATGAAGGCATGCCGCCCTCGCCCCTCTGTGTGAGGGTAGCTGGGCGGGGAAGGGGAGACACTTCATACCTGCGTGTGTGCCCCTAGGCCCTCGGAGCGTGAATTTTGAGTCTTACACAGTCTATTAACAAGGTAATAACATCTCTGAGGTTATCCTGGGGGATCTCGGCTTTCTGAGTGTGCGTCAGGGAGATATTAATTAGGCTCTTTGATAGCCGACTACATTTGACTTTGTTTTACCATCACCTGCAAGCTCCTTTGCTACTAATAAAATCTTTCTTAGTTATCCTTTCTCTGGGAGCAGTAAAAAACCGAGCCAACTGAGATGATGTTACTTTAGACTTGGCTAGGTTTATGAACATGTTGCAGAAAATAACAATGGAGCCAGTGTTCAGGAGGTTTTTTTTTTTTTTTTAAAATGAAGGAAAAAACCCGGAATACCTCATTTCTTTATTTTCAAAAAGTTTAAAGGAGCAGGCCAGTGAAGTCATTGGCAGGAAAAAATTCCAGGTAGTAAACTGAGGGTATTTGGAGTTTAAATATAAAAGGTCTGGAATTTGCAAGGGATAGGGGGTGGCAAATGTTAATGTAGCACAGGGGTTCTTGAGGAATAAAAAGAAATCTTGATAGAATTGGAAAATGGCCTTGATTGGCAAAGAAGGGTTTATCTTGGAGGCAGAAAGTGTCAGAGTATGTTAGCTGTTGCCAAAGAAACCTGAAGGTTATGTAAAGGAAATTAAAAACAGTATCTTACTTATATAAGCAAAAGAAGGTCAGGGGAAGAAGTGGAGATGCTGTGCACTTAGCATGTGTAGGTGGAACTATAAAACCCTAAACAACAACTTTGCTTTAGCTTACAACAAAAAAGAGGAAAGAGATTTAACTCTAACCAAGGAAGAAGGAAAAATAAAAAAAGTGATCCAGACAATGTAATTGCACTAGTTTGGCATCAGCAGTCTGCCAGGCTCTGGAATGAGGCTTGGGGGGTGGGGAGAAAATTAAGAACATAAACTGCCAGAGTGTTACCAGATAGGGTATACTGGGATTTTTGAGGAAAAGGGGGCTGGGGAATTGGTTTCTTTGAGTTAGCTGTAGTTGTTCTGAACTTTAATGAAACAATTGATGTACTGCTGCTTGGGAAATACCTGCTCAGTGGGAGAACATGGACACTGGTAAAAAACACAAGGAAGGTTGGGCTAAAGGGTCGAGTGAGGTAGGAGAGACTGCTAGTTTGTATACTTCTCAAAGAATCAGTCAGTCTTATGGTTAAGTCAGGCTCTAGACTCTATTGACTCCTACAGGGTATTTCTTTCAAATGCAGTGGCTCAGCAGTCCATCTCTTCTGTGCCATTAAAATGTGCCTGTGACACCACAACAGCAATCACTGGCCCCTGCCTTATAACACTATTCAGCGGTAGATATCAAAGCATTTCACAAAGTTATATGATAGTTATTACTATTACTATTATTATATATAGAGGGAAATTGAAGCATAGAGAGTAGCAGGTGAGAGGCAGCGTTGGAAATAAAGCACAATTAGACTCGACGGGCTACTTGATCTCAAGCATGATATTGCGGTGTAAAGGATTGTGATATATTCCTAGGGCCCAAGTAAGTATGAAAATTTGAAGGTGAGCAGCGTTAAGTGACTCTTCTCCAGGAAAAAAAGGAATAGATAGCTCAGCAGTTTTTGTAAGTGTAGTTATTTCTAAAGGTTACGTATTTCAAAGCTATTCTATTTGGAATTTATGAAGGCACCCATAAAACAGCAACTTCCCAGGAGAATAGAATAGTAAATGAAAAATATGTAAACTTTTCAGAACTGGCAATGTTATACTTTATGGAGTTCATCTTCCTGCCCTCCCCTCCCCCACACCTCAGCATGATCCATTTATGCTTCTTCAGACAGATTTGGAGTTACAGAAGTAATTTTCTAGCTGTCATTCTTTGTTTAGCATTTGCATTTCAAAATTTTTGTCACTGCTGCTATCTGAAAGAGAATACAGAAACAATCTCAGGAGTGCTTTTGTTTAAAAACATACAGGATTTGTATCATTGTTAAGATGGCTTGTAGTAATTAAAATTTGGCTGTGTTTCATAATACAGTGATACTGCAATGTCAGGCTCTGGTACAATCTGACAGCAGGTCAGTAGATGGGTATTAAAATAGGTTCTTGCACGCGCACACACACTGTTGTTGTAAGATACAAATTTGTAATCTTCATTTAGGCTCTGCATTTGTTAGGAAGTGAAGACAGTGACTTGGAACCAGCAGTTATACAGCTTTTAAAATTAAGCAATTTGTTTCTTCTCTTCCAAAACAAAACCGTATTTTGATGCGCTTGCATTGATGTTAAAATGCTATGGTGAACAAACCCAGCATGGGCATGCTGCACTGCAGCAGGCAGTTCTGATAGATAGTAGTAGTAGTTGCACTGATTCTAGGATCTTGCAACATCTTTATTTGTTCCAAAGGATCCTCAAGCGCAAATCATGAAGGTAGCATTACACAAAGGCAAGGTAATGAAAGCAAAATTGTTTTATTACGTGCAGTGAAACACCTACCCTTTATCATTTGGAATGAGGAAGGATGAGTAAACAAAGTTATTCTAAACTCATGTTGAGTTATTGAAAACCACAGAAACACGAGAGGTTTGCCTTTGCAGTCCCTATGTTTGCAGAATTAGGACCTCAATTAGACAAGAATTCCGAATCAAAGCTAAATTGCTAGAAAGGTCGGTCAAGAAAGAATTATTACAGCGAAGGAGAAAGGAAGAACTTCTGGAAGAATTGGGTTTTATTGAAAGTCTTGTAGACTTGTGGGTAGCCATGAAGCTCAAATTTGCAGAAGGTTATTAGTAGTGAATCGCCCAGAAGCTGTGAGGTCAGCACTGAAACAGATGGTGAAATCTGAGTGGCAAATGGAAGAGCAGAGAAAACAGCTTTGTAGTTATCAATGTGAGTGAACTCAAATTACGGGTGGGGCTCATGCTTCAGTATATACAAAAATCATGAAACTTGTATCCTGAAACGCAGATATTTTTGGTGTCAGATACTGTGGTGGTATAGAGACAGGTAGTGAGGAAGAGTGCCGTATCTAGGGGAACTGTTAGGTGAAATACGTGTGTAGTTGTCCTTGCAAAAAGCACTTGAACTTTTAAATAAATTAATGTATAAGCACCTACATTTCATTTCCCCTGTGTTATCAGTTCAGTAAATTCATTTAAGGTTGATTTAGAGGAAGGCTGACTATGTCACTTCTACATTATCTGGAGTTTATCAAGTCTGCTGCCCACAGTTTAGCAACTAATAATTCCACTTAATTTGTGTTTTGCTGCAAGCTGAGCACTATAAGCACTGCTATAGAATTAAATTGAGTTTTTAATAAGAATAATACATTGACAAATCGAATTTTTTCTGTTTCAAGTGTTGCCTGTGAACATCCACGGAAGAATAAAAGGATTTGAAAGCTACATTCTAGATAAATTTGTGTAGTTTCTGTTGCACAGAGAAATGCTGAAATTTCAAGAAACTGCTAAGCATGTCACTGTTGCCAGATTTAATTCTGCTTGCTCAGATGCTATGATTGCACGAAGATACACTATTCAGAGGAAACTTGGCAATGGAAGCTTTGGAAGTGTATATCTGGTTTCTGACAGAAAAGCAAAACAAGGAGAAGAATTGTAAGTAAACCCTTCACATACTTTAAATAAAAATGTTTGGAACATATTTCTTGCATTGTAGATGTTTTCTTTGTATTTGTGTCTCATCTCTCAGTTTGGTGTTACGTTGCAGCCTTAACTGTTTAACTTTAGTGAGGACATAAGATAGGAGCAGACTTTATGCTGACTCAGCATTCCAACTGAATCTGTTTTTGTTTAAAATAGTTTATCCGATACGTCTATCTTATTGTGCTTTTATCAAAGTCTTTTTTAATTTACTTGTGCAAGACAGAGTGGAGGTAGTTAGAAAATCTCAGACCCTCCTCTCCATAGTGATGTACAGCTGTGAAGCTTTGTAACAAATAATAAAAACAGTAAAAATATATGCAACTTGCCTATTCCCCAGTGTCATACCTTGGACAAGTTGCTAATATAAGATGTACGCTGTGAAAAAGACCCTTGTATTTACTCAGAACCGAGGTAAATTTTATCATTGTCCTGGCAAGAAGCAGGGCAAAGGTATATGCCAGGTTTCACAAATTTGCTGCTTTTTTGTAACAAAATTGTTTGTTAAAGGCTTAAAGCTTTATAATTTATAAGCTACCATTTCATAATTATGTTACTGTATGATATATGTGTATATAATATGATTGTATAGTTTATTTTTGAGGTCTTTGTATTTTATAAACAGACTCGGTTCTTGAAGTTCTTTCTTCAGAACACTTACAAAAGTGCTGGGCATTTGCCTTCTGTCCCATGCTTATCCATTTCATGAACATGATATTTTTGTTTTAAAAAACATGGAAAAAGAGAATCCTTAGTCTTATCAAGTCCAGCTGCTGCAGTATCTGGCTCTATAATGCTTCATTTGGTTACACGTGCCCGTTAAAGCATGGAACATTTAAACGGAGCATGAAAATGTCAGTATTTCTGACTGTATGCTAATGGGTTTCCTTCTTCATTTCTGATGATTTCTTATTTATTTACTGTAGGTAAGTTTTTTGATAACACTTAATTGGATGCTTTTAGGAATTGATTCTGTGTCCTTGTAAGGACTCAGATTGCTGGAGGGGTCTCAAAAGAGACTGTATTGTATTGTTGTCTTATTTTTTTATAGTTGAGTTGTCTAAATGAAAGCTGGGAAGGAATAGTTATTGAAATTCCAGTAAACACCTTTCCATTTGCTGTATACCTAACTGATAGCACTTTTTTCTAAAATTGCCAGCAAATCTTGATTTTTTTTTTTTTTTTTTTTTTTTTTTTTAACCTGCCTGAATTTGGACAGGTCTCATCAGTTTGGTTGATAAACTCTTTAGGATTCTGAAGCCACAAAGACAAAAGAACATTTTCAGAGTGTTGATATCCTGTATGTGAGTTTGAAGTTGGGTGCTTGGGTAATGCATTACTGGCTGGACTTCCTATTGTGTAGAACTGTGTTTGTCTGTTGGTTTGACACTTACACCAAGTGAAATTTAAATGTGAATGTTTTTGGTTTTATCCAATAAAATTTGTGAGGCTTTTTTTTTGAAGTCTGAAACATCTAATCAATGTGCTTTTCAGCCAGAAATACATTCTTCCTTTAAATATGGGGGTCTTATTGATGGACACATTAATAACCAATTATCATAGATAAAAGAGCTTTTTCTGATTCTTTTATGCCTCACTTTTGCTATTTATGACAATGTATTCTTGGCAATATCGCTTTAATAAATGTGCAGCCAAGACATAATTCTTTCACTTGTTTTCCTTCTACATCAATTTACAGCTTCTCAGCTCCTTGGATTAGAGGCTACTAAGCTCTTAGCTTTTTCCAGCTGGCTTATAAGAATCTTGGATCTTTCTTAGCATTAGCTACAGTTTTCTACCAAAATGTTCTTTAACGAAAACTTTCATTAAAAACAATAGAAAATATTTTTCATTTTCTTTTTCTGTTAAAATAATTTATCATGCAAATAGGGTGACAGGAACTACCTGAGCGTATAAGACCCTTCAGAATTCAGCTATTACTGACCTTATTCTTAGAATATGAACAGTATAGTGAAATGTGTGTCTTCACACATTTGCTGCTATAGCACAAGCTGCCAAACCTCAAAAACAAGGAATGTGTGCTTTGCCTTTAAGTAGTTATTATCTCTATTTTTTTCCTTAAGAATTTTTCTTTGAGAACTTCAATTCTGAGTGACTGTGTTTTGAACAAACATTCACTGCCTGCAGCATTTCATGCCTATATTTTGTTAGGGACGAGGCTGAGTGTGTCCTCTGCCATCCTCAGGACAGAGGCTGAGTATCAAATGGCATATTCTTTTTTTGTTTTATCAGTCTCTTTTTTGTGACTACAGTATTTAATAAGCCAAGTGCTAGTGTAATACTGTAGTTCATCCTTTCATCACTAGGGGGTACTTGCGTATCACAGTTATTCATTCCTTCTGCGCCTTAAATGTAGATTGACGAGCAGATTCCCGCAACTTTCTAACACTTATACGCTAATAGATGACAAAAATACTGGCCCAGGCGAACATGAAAGCTCAGGTAGTATAATGAGATAGAGTGTAGACACTTTCTTCTGTTTAAAAATACTGGTTTCTTAAGGTGGTACAATATACTAGAAGTCACATTCTCAACACGACTTTCAAATCGGAAAATAATCTCTTTTGGAACTGTACTGGTTACTGCTTCTGTTACATTTTTCCATTGGGAAGTATATATATACTTTTGAATGAAAAATTAGGTGGTTGTTTCTTGTTCTTTAAAAAGAATAATCTTAATGCAGCTCTGAAAGCACGTTGAGAGATAAAAAGGAATTGAGATATTTAGGTACCAAATGACGTCCGCAGAATTAGAAGTCTATTTTTATTGTTTCAGAGATGATCTAGAACATGCTGAGACAAATGTTACATAAAGCGTGAACTCAGCCACAGATAGTTTCCTGAAAATTGCTGTAGTTTAAAGCACTGTGAAAGAGCATAGGAATAAATCATAAGAATACAAATTCCCAAGAAGAGTGACATCTTGGATATTGGTACAGAAGCTGTTCACGGATATCTTTTTCAATCTTCCATTAGTGCAATGTCTACACAATGAGTTAATGCAGAGACTAATGATGGTTATCATGTAATTTCATGTGTGCTCAGCAAAGCTTTTGCATGATTTTAGAAATAGTTTTTGGGCGTGCCTTGTACTTCGTTACCCCTCAGGGATCTTAGCTGTGGGGAGCGAAGTGTTATGCCCAGAGTTGCTTCAGCTGGGAGGGAGAGAGGGTTGATTATTTGGGGCATGCCTCAAGTTAATGGACTTATTTCACATAAAACTCTCCACATAGAGCTGCTCAGGCCAGCAATGCCTGCCTCTCTTAGAGGTATGTGCCAGCTTCATGCTTATCTCCAGTTCTGTGTATGGATGGGATCAGGATTACTGACTTTTTGAGATC
Organism: Fulmarus glacialis; assembly: GCF_000690835.1. Classification (NCBI taxonomy): domain Eukaryota; kingdom Metazoa; phylum Chordata; class Aves; order Procellariiformes; family Procellariidae; genus Fulmarus; species Fulmarus glacialis. The sequence goes on from NW_009198172.1 coordinate 7,470, forward strand.
GTACTAGATCAGAGACATCCAGTATGATATGGTTGAGTTGCATACTCTACAAATAATAAGGTTATGAAGTACTACAAGAATAGTAGCATATGTAGGTCTCTTGCTATAAGTCCCTCTTAAGTGGTGCATTGTATGACACATTCCTTGCCTGTTGCTTTAACTTCCTAATTTGTGTTTTTTGTAAATTGTATTTTCTGGTAATTTTTTATGTTCGTGGTCCTGTGTGATTTCTATAATTTTCCCTTCTTTTTTTATTAGATGACTCTGAAAATCTTTTTCATTTTAATTTTGCATTCCACCCTGTCTCAACTAGAAAATTATGTACTGCTGTAAACAGCTGTCAGTTACAGACATAGCTAAACACTTGAATGTCTAAGCCAGGAAAATCCCGAGTCATACAACGTACCTTCTTGGGTCGATGAACTCTGTTTTCCTTTAGAAAATAATAGTTGCAAGTCATTGCATATTCTTAAATATGCTTTCATAGGTTCTGCTCACATTTAAGTTTACTGAGCAATAGCTTCTCTGCTTGTATTGCTTGTGTTTTTATATATTATCCACAGTGGAGAGGGAGAAAACCAAACCAGTGATTAGTATTCTGGAGTGAGATGGTGCCACCATGAGGTTATTTCAGACTGGCTGTTAGACTGAAGGGTCACACTTACCTCATTCTGAGATATCTGCTTTGTGCAGACGTGTGACGAATAACTTTTCCAAGTTTCATAATAATTTCCTAAAAAGAAAAGTGCAAGTTCTTGATTTTTAGATTTATGGCTAGGGAAGGTGACTTTTGTCTTCCATGTTTGTGTAGGAAGTTATGCCATCCGCTGTGCATCTTCTACATGAGCTTTTGATCCTGTTGGATGATTCTCACCAAGTATGACAGAAGGTTAAACATCTCAAAGACAGAAGTTCCTGCAACTTACGTGAAATCAAACAGCAAAGTAGAGAACACAATGAATGCCCTCGTAAAGAGAAAGGCCAGAACCTGGGAGACTCTTCGCTATGAAAGTTTCTCATGTACTAGACAATCCACACAGGAGAGAGAGCATCAATTTCCCCCAGTTTTGGAAGAAACTATGGTCAGAATTTGTATCATCTTAAACCCTAAAGTCAGTTAAACACAAGAGACACATTTGTACAGAAGCAAGCTTCTTAGTTCTAATTTACACAGGATGGCTTGTTTTGTGTATTATTTGATATCTTCCCTGTTAGGTATTTGCAAATCTTCTTTTTTTTGAGCCAGGTACTGTACATTCACTAAAACTGAGATTGAATTGCTTAATATTGACACTATCTTTCCATTCCAGTGGTCTCTAAAATGATCTCTGGCAAATCTTTATTTCAAATTGCAAACTGATTTAGTGAATATGTAACTGGAGTCCAAATAAGGATTGGATGCTCCTGCAAATATTTGTGTGGGTTTTAATCTTTTCTGGGGTTTGGACTGTATTTAGGCACGATAGATGGGGATGCTCATCACTGGTTGCCCATTAGTGGAGTTTCACAATTTTTTAGAAGCTCTGGGTTTCGCTCTTTTAAGAAGAAAAAATGGTAGCTTTAAGTTTGGTAAAAACTACTTCTTATGTGTGTTTGTTCATTTTCCTCTTTTTCTTTTGTAAAGTTGCACCAGTAATGAAGTTGGACCCAAGTGTCACTTTTTTTCTTTACATTTGTATAATTTAATGTTACTAGCAAAGGATAAACAGTGCTACTCAGTCACTTTTCTAGACCCATGTATGCCCACTGTGGAATACTATCTATTAAGAGTTTGCATGCATTTAGGACCTTTACCATTCTGGGACCTGAAAGCACTTTTCAGAGCTGTGAAGTATTTTTATCCAGTTTGCAAATGGGCAATAAACAGGGAGGTTAAACAGTTTGCCTGTGTTCATGTAGCAAGACTGTGGAAAATGACTGGGCACTACTTGAGAAATCATTCCTTGATATCTTAATCTTGCCAAATATTAGCAGAACTTTTAGTTGCACTGTAGATGCTCGATCCTCATCTAGCGCCTAATATCATGGGGGTCAGTTCTATAGTTTGGAAACAAGCTGTTCTGTGAGTGGCAGGAAGGAAGCCTAGTTTCCTGTAGACTTGCATCCTCTGTTCCCTTAACCTACCAAAGAAACCCTACTTTTTCACCACACATGTTATGACAACATTCCTTTTTCTGGAATGTCCCGTTTTCTTTTACTTCCTCTAATCGTAGCTCCAGCTTCTCCCTTCTCTCTTGTATCCCTCCAATATTTGTATTTTCCTTCTGTATTCCCTAATTAGTAGTTGCAAGAGAGACAGGTCAAGCCGTGGTGGTCCCTGAGCACATGCGCAGGTGAGATGATTGGTATACATACATTGGCCATTTGGTAGCTCAAACAATGTGTAACTTTTGAGATCCAGGGGCCACTAAGGCTCTTGCACTTCATACTTAGATCATTAAATAAGGTGATTTTAAGATCTGTGAAACTGCCGCCGTTCTGACAGATTTGGTTGAAACTGGACGGTAACTCCCTAAGTTGAGTAGTGATTGCTAGACAGACAATTTTTTCCTTGGTAGACAAGGCTACTAAACTTAGGACAATTGGAAAAATTTGGAAATGCTGGTGGGACAATTACACTATTAATTCTTCTGCAACTTTCCGGTGTACTTGGTATTTAATATCTACCTTCAGTTCTTTGCTAATATATAATATGTAAATGCTTTGAAGCTTATTAGATCTTATTCATAGGAAATTCAAGTCACACCCATGTGTGAATACAATGCCAATTTTGTTGGCAAAGTATCAGCAGCTCAGTAGTTATCAAGCCAGTACTGTCTTATAAAACACTACCGTCTCAACGATCTACTCAAACGCAATCTCTAATGAGAAAGAGAAGGAAGGCATTTCAATATTGTGTCTAGGAAATGGTTTATATGATTTTTTGTAAATGAAGTGTCAGTATAGCTTTTAATTTACTGGTACATTCAGAGAAAATTTACTTAAACTTACAAATCACCTTCAAAATGCAGGATGTCTGCAGGTGTGTGTTTGTTTGGTTTTTTCCCAGATTCTTGGGTCGCATATGATTTTGAAAGTCTGTCTCAATTTTTGAGGAGTTTGCTTTTGTTTCTAGACATCATGGACATAGACCTGCCCAAAATAATTAGACAACTTGGTTTGTAGAAAGAAAGTAGCAGGATTGTACCAGCATTTTTACAGCAAACAGTAATATCCCTGCAGTCACTTCTATACGAGTATCTCTGAGCAGCTTATCAGTTAATTACAACAGGTAATTATGGTTAAAGACAAAGTCTTTTATAGCAGAGATTTACGTTCAGCAGTAGTCTTGAAGGACAGTGCTATCACTTACAGATAATGAATGTCCTAATCAATTGTGCCAAGTGAAGCTCTGGATTAAGTTTCACTAATTCATAACCATGCATGGGCAAGCAGCTGAAGTACACAGTAGGCTATAGGGACTTCTGGTTCATAAATATTCACAAGGTACTTATATGTCCCTGTGGTGGAAAGCACACGCTGAGAAGCGCCAAACTCCCTGGACTGCTCCTGTGTGTGGTAATTGTGGGGTGTCAGCTCAGCTTCTGCGTCTGACTTGCATTATACCATTAATCCAGACTCATGCTATGATTCCTTGGAAACTGTGCACTTAGCTGAATAATTTATCACATGACTTTCAATTATGTATGACTTCTTATAACAAAGGAAATAAAATCTAAAGGTGGAAGAGTTTTGTAACTTAGGAATATCCAAGCGACAATCAGCAGATTGCTGTATTGTTGAATCCCTGTGTTTGCTGCCTGTTTGCTTCTCTGAAGGTATTCCAAGGGAATGGTCATTTGACAATGGATTGATTAAAACAGTAACAAATGACTCCCTGCCAGTTGTCAGGTGCGTGTTCATCTAATCTTTTCCTCTTTTCTTCTCCCTCACTTAATAATAAAAACTAGAAATTAAAACTAGAATCCATCAGGTCATTTTAGATTTGTGACAGATATTCATGATCTCCTTGGAAACTGAACAAAGGTGCATTTCCTGTAGGACCTTCCTGATTGCTGCTTATTTTTGAATAAGCTTTTCTTAGTGAACCATCTTTTCCTTGGTTCAGTCAAGGGTGCCTCTGCTTCTTCATCTAAGGCTCAGGCTACCGTGTATCAGCTGAGCTGCCATCACTACTGAGGTGTACAGTCATTCTTGGCCCCAAATAAGAGATAACAAGAACATTGACAGAGAGATCTTGCTGATTTAGCTAGAGCAGTTTGAGAAGTTAGCCTTCATGAGCTTTCCACTCGAATGGCTGAGCATGACTTTCATATTCTGTGAACAATGCTACGGGAGTCGAGACCTAGCTAAGTGTCAAAGTCCTTGCTGAAACCCCTGTAACAGTGGCTGATGCTCCTGTGCCGTAGTTTAAGAGTACACCTGCAAATGGAGGTTGCCACGGGGTGAAACTGTCAATGTTTTGTTTCAATTTTGGCAGGCAGTTGCAGCTATGGCCACAGTCGTTTCAGAGCATTTCCATTGCAGGCCAATACTGGTTCAGAGACCAGTTTGATAACCCCGGACTCATTCAGAAGCAGTTCTCACTGGAGACTGTGTGGGAAGGTGCTTTAGTCCCTACCTCCTGCATCCCTGTCAGTGCCCGGCTTTTCCTGCAGCCCAGCATGGCACTGTAGGCTCCTCACTGGCCTTTGGCACATGAAGTTAAGGATCTGCAGACCTCCCTTGCACTGGGAATGTGACAGTGCCGAAGTACAACACAGGCACAGAAGACAGGAGCTACTGTTAGAGCCTGCTACAGCTCTGCATTGCTCTCTCTAGTAAAGCTACGCTTGTATGCAGCTACCACAAAGCTGTGGAAAGAGACACACACATACATCTTCACAGATGAAGAATTTGTGCTAAATTCTGCTAAATTTTGTAGAACAACAGAATTGACGGTTACAACACATGGGAATCCAAGAAATGGACCATCTCACCCTGGAACAATTTATTTAGAGCTTAGCGTATGAAAGTTTGGAAAGTCCCTGTGCTGGGTAAGTCTCTAGTGGGGGCTGCAGGATAGCTTGGCATTGGAGCACACGTGAGATTTTACACTGCCCATGTTGGTGATGGATTTGGCAATTTAAAGCTACAGCCATGCTGCAGGCCTTTGCACAAGCAATTCCTTTGTTAAAATTTCTAGTTTCCTCATTTTAAAAAAATGTAAAACCTTGTATTCTGTGGGTTCTTTGAAATCAAAGGGTGAGTACTCAGAACATCTTGGGACCTTTTGTTCAGCTGGTGTAACATAGGCGCTTGTGAAAATCCTCTGCAGCAATGTCTGATACAACTTTTACATCTGCTCGGTTATCTTTTTGAGCTTTGGTGGTATTGTTATTGGTTTTTCTTTTTTTCTTTTACCCCTCTCCTTTTAGTATACTTTTCTTTGACTAAGTAGCCTACTTTTTCATTTTCAGTGGGATTTGTCCATTTGACTGGGGTGCATTCTAAATAAGTCTTTAATTTGTAGTGAGTGGGAGGCAGAGATCCTTAAAGAAAATATTACTTGGGTTTACTCTAAATCTCATCCCCCACAGAGCTCGTCCTCCTGGGAGCTCAGTGCTGCAGCACCCACTACGTTGTGATCTTGTGTGCAGGCAGTGAGTGGTGCTGGTGATTAAGTTCATCGTTTTTCAAAATGTTTACAAGCAGTATTTTCAGCATTGAGCGGAGAATTGTGCTTAAGGCATTGTTGGTAAATTACTGGTTCTTTGGGGTGCATGGCAGAGACAGAATTTAATGATTTTGTAGTTAAGCAAATGCCTTGACATCACTTCTGTCTCATTTATATATATTTTGTTGAAACTGATGTTTAGTTTTTATGCATTTGTAAGCTAGCTTCAGTAAGAGAATGGAGAGGTACAGTATTATTACTTTACATTGAACTGTGACCTCCTGCCTCAAAGATACAGTATGTTTTTGCAATATTTGACTATGCCTGTCTACTGTATCTTGTTGCAGTTTACGCTTGTTGGCAAGGTGTTTTCTCCTAAGTCTGCATCAAGGATGTTGTCATTCCTTCCATGCAGAACGAGCCTCCGGCTCTTTGTTGCATTCAGTACATTGTAATGAGAAAACTGCTGCAGTGAGTGGAATTTGGATTTGCTGGACAGTCAGTGTATTTTTCCTTCTTTTTTTTCTGTTTTTTTTTTTGTTGTGCTTATGTGACACATTAGTAAACGTAATTCCTAGTTCACTGTTTCCCTTACATGCATGGTGTGCCCTTTGTGTGTTCTAAAATAACTTTTCAATGTTGCTGGGTAGTTGCATCATTTTTTGAATTGCACGTTTTACTGATTTCTAAGACCACAGCATCATACTCAGGAGGGCTAGAAAGTATTAAAAGGTTTTTATCTAACAATAGATGTTATACACAATTAATTTCCTCAGCATTGCTTGATTCCCTTTGCCTTTGATTGTAGACTATTTAGTAATATGCTTTTGTAAAGCTATAAACTGTGCTTTTATCTCTTTCTCCCCCCATTTTTTTTTTTGTACCATAGATAATTCAATGCATATCAGAAATAAACATTGAAGGAGATACCTGCTGGAAAGAGGCGTGTAGGAAGAGTGAGTTTTCTCATTAAAGTTGCAGCAATTAGTATTTAAATTACTTATGGGCATTAGTTCCACTGAAGGGACAATACTGTTGACATAAATATCCTTGCAACATTGAAAGGAACATAATTCTGCTTACAAATATATTTACATTCAGGAAAGAACCAGTTCAATTTTACATGAGGAAATGTTTTCGTTGAATTTCTATGGAATGCGTTCTTATAGCGATTATTAGTGTGTTTGGTTTTCCTCCTCAACTTCCTGTTCTGTTTTCTGTAAACTGATTCATATAGATCAGGTGATATGAGGGTCTTTCTTCAAAATTTCTAATTGAAACAAATTTCAAAATTTAAACTAATTCCTATACAAGGAAAATTCTTTTTGGCAGATGCTGTAGCCCAAGGCTGCAAGTTGAAGAAATGTAACATGGCAATTGTGAGATGTTTAATCATATTATAATGCTTGAAAACAAAATGCTGCATCCAAGCTTTAGTTTTCTAACGGTATCTCCTTTTTCTGAAAGGGAACATTAATTAGCAGAGAGCAGTTAATAGTGAAATGTATCGAGTATGTGTAATGAAATCACAATGGAGAAATGCCTGGTTTAGATGATTTGATGTTTGATGGAATTAAGTCTTCAAAGATACAGAGAATAAACAAATTATTTAGTCCTCATCACATTTCTCTCTCAAATTCCATTTAGGTTAGTGGCAGTATGACATTAAGACTAAGCTGTAGAAAAAAGGATGAATGAACAGTAGATGGTGATAATGCAACATGTAGAGATAAAGTATTGCTAAAAAAAAAGTGTATTCACAGGTATTTAGTCTGTACCCCATCATAATTTTTAATAATTTTCCTGAGTAGACACAAATTTCTTCAGTTCAATCACAGTCTATTAGTGTTTGTTTTAGAGCTGAAAGGTGTGAATAGACTATAAATGTAATTACATTTTATTTTTTCGTATCTGTCAAGGAAAAAAAATCTAGGTTTCAAAAACATGGGTTTAGAGAAAAATTCTTCCTTTATTAATCAATGTCCACTTTTATTTTGTAATTTTTAATCAATGTAGATGACAACCCAAAATGTCCCAAAGAATTATTCAAAATAAATACATTTGAATGTCTAAATAAAGTTAATGGATGCTTTTGTCCAGTAGTAATATGGCTTCTTCTGTTCTGTGGAGGATAACACAAGTACCCTGCTTGGGTTTATAATTGTTGATTTTTTCCCAACGTTGGCACATATGGTTGACCAAAAATAATTTGAAGTATGCCCCTTTGTGTATATGAGATTTTGCTCAGTGCAGAAGAAAACGATATAAGCTGTATTCCTTGAAGCTAATTTATTTCAACAGTGTTCTCTTTCATGATCTTGTCCCAGAAAATATATTCTCATTTCTTTGGGATACTAATTAGGAACTGTTAATTTTCAAATAACTATAAACTGTTTACATCATGAGCTGAACTGTTCAGTGTTAGTGCATATGTTAGAGCATTTGAAAATTAGGCACCTTGAAAAATGTTTGTAGGTGCTATAATTGTGACTTGCTGATGGAAATGAAAAGTGAATCATCCATTTCACTTGTAAATTTATGAAATCTCATCACTATTCAAAGATATTTAAGCACTGTTAAATTCTTTAAAGTGCTTATTCAGAAAATGAAATTATATTTAATCCATCTAAGGACATTACAGTGCTCATATAGCAATTGAATTCTTAGTGGTTAACTCAGGGATTGTCATAGAATCATTTAGGTTGGAAAAGACCTGTAAGATCATCGAGTCCAACCATTCACCTGGTATTGCCAAGTCCACCACTAACCCATGTTCCTAAGCACCACATCTACAGGTCTTCTAAATACCTCCAGGGATGGTGACTCAACCACTTCCCTGGGCAGCCTGTTCCAATGCTTGACAACCCTTTCAGTGAAGAAATTTTTCCTAATATCCAATCTAAACCTCCCCTAGTGCAACTTGAGGCCATTTCCTCTTGTCCTATCATTTGTTACTTGGGAGAAGAGACCTACACCCACCTCGCTACAACCTCCTTTCAGGTAGTTGTAGAGAGTCATAACCTCTCCCCTCCTTGTAAAGAGTCAAAAGGGGAGCCCCCTTTACTCCAGGCTAAACAACCCCAGTTCCCCCAGCTGCTCCTCGTAAGACTTGTGCTCTAGACCCTTCATCAGCTTCGTTGCTCTTCTTTGGACATGCTCCAGAACCTCAATGTCTTTCTTGTAGTGGTGCGGCCTCACCAGTGGCGAGGTCAGGTGGACGATCACATCCCTACTCCTGCTGGCCACACTATTTCGGACACAAGCCAGGATACCGTTGGCCTTCTTGGCCACCTGGGCACACTGCCGGCTCATGTTCAGCCGACTGTCGACCAACACCCCCAGGTGCTTTTCCACCAGGCAGCTTTCCAGCCACTCTTCCCCAAGCCTGTAGCGTTTCATGGGGTAGTTGTGACCGAAGTGCAGGACCTGACACTTGGCCTTGTTGAACCTCATACAGTTGGCCTCGGCCCATCAATCCAGCCTGTCCAGGTCTCTCTGCAGAGCCTTCCTACCCCCAAGCAGATCAACACTCCTGCCCAACTCGGTCTCATCTGCAAAAATTTGTTCTGGATGTTTATGAATGTTCATGAATAGCATGAATAGGCTATTTTGGAGGATAGTAAAAAAAAAAAAAAAATTGACAATTGTTATGGCTTTACTAATAAATCAGTAGCATTCATGGGAATGACAAAAGAAGCCCAGCATTTGATTTAAGGAATTGTGGAGCAATACTTAGGTTTGAAATGGGTTTATGGCTGGAGTAATAAATCAGTAATGGCCATGGGAATGATAAAAGGAGCCCAATATTTGAGTTAAGAAGTTGTGTAGTAATGCGTAGGTTTGAAATGTTTTGGCTAATGAGTAAACATATATATGTAAGTAGGAATAGCAACCAGCACTCATTGTTTGTTTTTCATTGGAAGTATGGTAATCTTCTTCATTTTCCCACAGAAATCAAGTGCTCTTAATTTACTGTGAGTGTTTCTTTCCTTAACAAAAACTAAGCACTCATTGTAGGTAGGACTGATTTGTGTATGCTGACTTTTTGCATTTCATGGTCTCACCAGCTCCTTCTTTCCTTAACAGATGAATGAATGTTTTTAAATTATCTGAGCATGCAGATACTGGTGCTCCAAATATAATGGATAAAATGTAAAGAATGATTCTTTTCATTTCTGATACTAAGCTGTAAACTGCAGGAAAGCCAGTCACTGACACCAGGCAGAGAAACCTGGTAAGATTATTAGTAACAGGATAGCCGTATGTATGATGGGTAAGGATTAGATGGAAATTACGATGGAATTAGAAGAGCAACCTAAGTGAGGGAAGAAGATTCCAGGCAATAGGGTGCCATATAAAATCAGTAAAATATCTTAATTGCAAATAAAAGCTGGATGTGCAAATGTGAGAGGTCTGAGAGGAAATGTGAGGAAACTTAACGCCTGACAGCGGGCAAGTATCTTTACATGAGGAGTACCTCATGTGCACAGTGGAATGTCAAATCAAAGGGAATCTGTAATATCTGGATGTAAACTGTACAGAAAGGACAGTTAAAGTTGGGGACAGGCAGGACTATATATAAAAAATTAGATTCTAGTGATATATTTTCGGTGTGGAAGCTATCAACAGAAATCTAAAATTATGATTTTAGAACTACGCTGTCGGCTGTAATGTGCAAATCTCATCAACTGTGTGATATTCTAGAAAGCAACTGACTGTGAGAAGCAGTAATGATGGGTGACTTCATCTTGTCTGTATGCAGATGGTGTCCTTGTTCCTGAATTTCCCAAACAGTTTTAATATGGTGGAAGCTGTTGTGCAGACAGGACTTGTGCGTGAGGGTTCATCATTTTGGTTCCCTTTTGTAGTATCATACCTTCTCTGTTTGCCATTTGATAAATAGAATTTACAATGCCATTAATTAGACAGGCACTCCTTTTATTTTATTGTTTATGACCAATTTCAGATCCAATTGCAGATGAGGTGATAAATTTTTACAGAGTTGCTGGTGGTCCTTGTACTGAGGAGTTACCGGGGTGAAGAGGTAGTCCTACAAAGGCCAGAGTGGATAGAAATACAATATACAGTTATGGGTTATGCCACAACTCTCCATATTGAATTCAGGATGACTTGGAAATACAAACTATATGGAATGATAAATTCCCAGCTTTGCACACTGATTGCCTGCTAGCAGGTCTTGCTAATGTCAGGCTGCAATTAACTGAATGACTGCCCGTGTAAAATGAAGCTTCTATTTAATTAAAACTTTCAAATTTTGATCATATATTCCTAGAGCACACCCTCGCTGTGGTAGTTTGACCTATTTATTCTTGACATTAAAAGAGTTATATTTCTTTTACTTCGTTATAAGCAAGCAAATGTACCTCGTTAATAATTCATGTTGCAGTTTACTCAATAAACAGAGTGCATTTTGAGAAAGACTGTCTTCTTTTAAGAATTGCATCTGATCCAATAAACCAAATTATATAATAATAAAGTATGTCATCAATGTAAACAAATACCAGATGGGTTGTAAAACATTTAATTTTAGATCAATGCCAATAGACTGAGATAAACACTGCTGTGGCATATTGTCAGTCACTAGTAAAGCTCAAAAAGGATTCCCACTGGGTGTCCGTATCCTGGAGGATTCCACCTTCGTGCTTGTTTTTCTCTTGTTTTAAGTCTTGCTCTATTTATCCCCATTTGCTCCACATTATTGCGCTTTCAGACACGGTGTGCTGGCCTGGCTGCGTTTCAAAGCGTGACGATGCAAGCCAGCACGGTTTTGCTGATGAAAGCCAGAAGGTCTTCCCGGGGAAGGTCTGTGAGCCTGCCGAGGCGTGGGCACTGCGGAGGCAGGGCAGCTGCTTTCTGTATCATGGGGAGTGGGATTCTCTCTCATGTTATTTTCCCACCCTGGGGGGAATGGATGCTGTTACCTGTACCAGACCCAGCTTCCTCCAGGATGGATGTAAATAGTGACAGCCGGCGCTTTTTACTCTTAAGAGGCGCATGCATTCACTACAAGAGTCTTTCAGTTGTGGCCAGTTCAAGATCAAGTTTGAAGTGTCTTTGCGCTATTCAATTGCAAGGCTAGGGTTTTTTTCCACACAGTTAAAATCTTTAATTCTGTATTTAAGTTTAAGATATCTGCTAGCACGTCTGTAACAAAGTTTTCTAGTTGTGTGTTCACTGACATTTTATCTTATCTTTAGGGATATGGTTTAGCGGTGGACTTGGCAGCGTTAGGTTTGCGGTTGGACTCGATGATCTGAAAGGTCTTTTCCAACCTAAATGATTCTATAATTCTATGATCTGCTTATGTGTCTGTATTCTAAATTAAGTGGAATTTATAATAAATAAACAAATTTAAATTAATACATGTCTTTTAGCATTATATGAACAGGGGTAGTTTTAAGTATTGTATTTGGAGGGCATCCATATTTTAGTGGGTTTACCTGTTTTTCTATATGTGCCACCTCAATCTATGATTTCTTAGTTAATGCAAATAGTTTTCGACCTTTTAAATCCTGCTTAATACTTGAGCCTAAGTGGCAGAAAATATAGGGGCAGGTTTTATGAAAAAACTTGACTTTCAGATGGACCTGTATACTCCAGATGGAGTCTTGACAAAATCTTAGGAGCGTCTATTATTCCCAATATCCATAATAAGCATTCATGTCACATGCTTCAAAAGGTTTGTTTAAAATACTTCATGTTACCTAACTATATGTTTCTAAACTTTTCAATGCATGCAGATTTTCAGCAGATGGTACGCAAGTACAATGGCTAAATTATGAGCAGTAATAACTTTTCATTATAAGCCAACCTTAAAATGCAAGTTGGATCATATAAACAGAAACACTTTGTCTCCTTTGAAGTATAGAGCTGGGCCCTCTTGGTAGAGGGGGAAATGCAGTCAGGACGGTTTAGCTAAGAAAAGTTTGTTGTTTTCTTATAATTATTAACTTTTTTTTGATAGGCAGAAAGACTATCAGCTTATGGCTCTATCAGCCTATTTGACATCACTAGGGATGCCAGATCTGAGTTATCTTAGGAGTCCTGTAAATCACAGAAAGTGCCCATTTTAGCTGCCTGTTCGGGTAGAATTTACTTGTGTAGATACTGAAATGGGGTAGAGTATATTTAAGGACTCTTAAAGTGCTTTATATATTGAAAAGTATAGTTAATTTACATAGATGAAATTCTGACTGAAGACTTTGAGCTTCGTTGTTTTTCTTCTAAAGTTATCAGAAAAGAGACTGTTCTTCATTTTCTCTGTGAGACTTCTGAGACCCTGACATAACTTCTTTGTCAATACTTAATCAATGTAGAGTTTTAAAAATTTGTATTTTTAAGCACATTTACCAAACTAGATATCAAAAGCTTTGCAGAAAGTATAAAGTTCGGTTGTCATCTTAAACGTAGATGACAATGTACAGAAACAGTACGCACGTGTACCTGTGGCATGCAGATGTGCTTAATCTCGATTGCATCACAAAAGTTTTCTTTCTAGATGCAAATGACTTCCAGTTCTGGATATGAATTAGCATTGTGTTGCAGAAAACCAATACCTTATTTACAAAAGTACATTTTCCTGATTTGTTCTTCTGGGAATGAATTTTAATAAAAAAAAGACCTGTCGTCTTGTCTGACATCTGATGACAGCATCAAAATCACTGGGTGACTAAGATGACAAGCTATCCCTACATATCAACACATCAGGCTTTTATTGCTGTCTTGGGTATACAAGAAACTTGTATTAAGTGGTGTTTAACAAGGACTCATTCTGTTTGTCAGTTCTGTGACACGATCTATATGAAGGAAGGAATAATGTCCCCATGTCAGCTGAAGATGAGAAGATTGCAGTAGGTATTACCTGTCTGTGTGGTTTGAAGCTTGTCTGTAGAGATGCAGACAAATCAATTGGCATGTTTTTTTCATCACACTGCCAGATGGGGATTAGGCAAGTTTACGTAAAAAATCATGCATTGTTAGGCAGAAACTGATGGTTGAGATACAGCTTTTTTTCCTTAGATCAAGTTGAACTACTGTGACTTTACAGCCATGCAGTATTGAGCGGGAAATGACTAAAAGCACTCGTCCCTTCAGTGTGGAACTTACCTTCTATGTATTCAAAAGTTATTGGAAATTCATCACTTTGTTTCAGTAAAATACCGTGATATTCTCTAATAGTCTCAAACGGCTCCTTCAGACATAGACCAATGATCCATTTTTCAGCGGCTGGTAAAGTAGATGGAAATGGCATGCCTTTGTGTGATGTATGCCTTTTTTAAACATCAGGAAGATCCCAGCAAAATATGCTTCTTCGTAGTGCCCTGGACTAAGGGTTAGTTCCAGGACAAGTTGACAGTAAATTCCTCAGCTCCAGGTACTGTATAGAGCTAAGTCTGAACAACAATTTCTCCTATGGCATGTTCACAAGTTGAAAAATATGAAAAATCCCTTTAATTTTTTCAGCTTTAGGGGGTTTAGGGCCTCCCAAAACAAATGTTAAACACTGAAAGGTATAGTTATTTGAAACAGTAGAATTAGGTTTCAGCCAGAAATCCAGATTTGCGGGGTTCAGGTGAAGGGCAGGCTGATCTTTAGAAAAAAAATAGGCATCCTGATTTTATCACCAGAACAACAGTCACAGAAATATTACCCTCTGTGTGATTTTTCTCATGCCTCCGTGGAGAGACTTTGGCAGAAGCAGCAATACCAAACAGTTTCTTGCTACTCCTTATTTCACGTACAAATCTTGAACATATGTTCTGAGTGGGTTTGAAATCATTTAGATTTGATTTTTTATTTATGTTTATTATTATGCACTAATCCATAGCGCTGAAAACATGTCATGAAGAAAACGGTGCGGTAGGGAGTTAATGGGAAAAATACTTCAAAATAGTATTTTTAAAATGTTGCTTAATCGCTATGGTGACTAGCATATTTATTTGCATTTTAATGCATTCTCTTCATTTACCCATATTTGCCTCATCATTTCATGTTGCCAAATACTTGGTTAATGTTATTATTTTGCATTTAAAGAAATTATGATGGGTTTTTGAACATTACGTGATTTTCTATTTTTCTGTTTTTCTTAATATGAAGATTTCTTGTTTTCCTCTAGAAAGGTTCTAAAGGAAATCTCTGTTGGAGACCTAAAGCCTAATGAAACAGTTGAAGCAAATCTGGAAGCACAACTACTCTCCAAATTAGACCATCCAGCCATTGTCAAATTTTATGCAAGCTTTGTGGAACGAGATAGTTTCTGCATTATCACTGAGTACTGCGAGGTGAGACTTGTAGATTACTTTGAAGGAATTTGACAGAATGTGTGCATTAAAATAGGGTCTTAAAAGAAACCTAGCCCAGTTTTCTTTAATGTTTTAGTTTGAATTTTACTCTTATTTCTTACTTGTGGTATCAACTGCTACTTGTTAGGCATATTTCAAATAAGCAATGTTACCTGCTCACACGACACTCATAGCTCACAGAGAAACAAACCAGAGAAGAGGAAATTTTAAGCACAAGTTCATTTCATTCACTATAATCAGTATTACAAGAAAGACTTAAATGCAGACACATTACCAGATCTGTGGGTGAACTCAGAAAGGTTTTACCACGTACGTACCACTGATAGGTAAGAGAGGATGAGACTGGGAGTACAGGGGCATCTGATGTAAATGAGGAAGGGAAAACTCGCTTGTGATTTGGAGGTGATTACAAGAAGCTCAAGCCTGATCGCATGGATGATGAGTTTGGTAGCAGCATTGGCTTTATGAAGTGGAGAATAGTGTGAGTCAAAGACCAGAGTTTAGAGGATACAAAAAATATTAAAGCAGGATATACTACAGTATAGCTACCAGGTTTTTTTGCTCCAGCATTTGGTTAAAAACATATTGATGAAATCTGTCTTAAGGCTTTAAAATAAGAATTTATACATATTTAAGCCAGCTTTTTAAGAGTTTATATAAAACAAGTGCCTACTTTGTATTAAATATAGATGTGCTGTTTTTAAAAATATAATGTTATACATACAGTAATCTTTTTATGAAACTGTGAAGCAGACTTCTCAGTTGTGCTCTGCTAGACATTTTAAATGCTTTGGAAGCTAATGACCTTGGACTACTGGGTTACCTGTCCACCAATCAGACTTGTATTAACTAATCACATTTCTTCAAGCATTCAGCTTTGGTGTGAATAATTAAAGAAGTACTATCCCTGCCAGTCGTTGCTTCCTTAGAAGCTTTCTCTGATGACAGTTAAATGCCTATTTGTTACTGGGTTTTTAAAAAATGAAATCTGAAGTGTTCAATTCTGTTATGCAATCTGAATATTTGTTCACATATTGTTTTAACATCCATGCAGAAGCTCTTTGCGTCATTCCCTGAATGTCTGACAGCTGGGGCTTGATGGAAATTTGGTATTGCCAACTCTCTGTGGAAATCCAGAGCTCAGAACTGAAGGATTATTTTAACTACCCAGATATTCCCGTGCACTAAGATTCATTTTCTCTCTACCAGTGGTAGAAAGTGGCTTAACACCAGATCAGTTAAACCCATAGGAATAAAGGAGCCTCTTTCAGCAGCATTATAGAGCTGGACAAGGGCTTTGGTCCACTGCTTTTTTTTTTTTTTAATCAGGAATAAAGTTATAGGTGAATAAAAGAGAGCATGATAGCAATCACCATAGTAATCACAAGCTGCTGCAGCACCCCTTAGAATTCTTTTTTATTCAGGCAGTGTAAACTACCCTGCATGAAAACATTTTGGTGCGGAGTTACTCTAGGATCCAGGAGCCATGTACTCAAACACATGAGAATGTATTAGAGCAAGGCAAATGAAGGAGGAGGAAATGGATGTGTTGGCTATGCAGCTGAATCTTTTCAGTTTTGAGTCTGCGAGGTCAGGCCAGAATGACAGTGGGTCCACTAGCATGTGCTTCTAACTCTTTCCGAAAAGGATGTACTATGTAGTATCACCGCATTTAAGAAATTACAATGTATTTAATCAAATGTTCAGACAAGGAAAGTACAAAGCAAGGTTTTGCATAGTGCTGTAAAGTTTCTTTTCTATTTTAGTGGGAGTATTTCCAGAAGGTATACTTTCGTATTTACTTATCTAAAACCTGCCTTTATATGTGGTGGGATTTGGATCTTTTTACCTAAAAGATGCCTGTTTCAATCGTGCATAAATTGAAAATGAGAAAAATGTATTGCTACCTGATCCTTGTTTGGAAGTCAAGTACATTCAGTTTCTCATGCATAGAATAATTACCAGGTTGGCAGTAATTGGTACTCTTGAGCAGACTCAAAATAAAGAATAAACATTAAGTTGGCATGGAAACAGAACCACCCTCTGAGCCTTATTCTGTTTTCTCCAAACTACCTTGACTTCATTAGCCACAGTACTTTGTTCATTCTTGCATGAGTAGCATAGAGTGAGCCTCCAATGAAGCTGCCCCGTGCTATACCTGCCCTGTGAACAAAAGAGAACATTGGTCTCCATTGCTCAGCTTGATGTCTTTTATTGTAACTGAATTCACTGAAAATTGTAGGAAAGAAGTATATGTGTTCTGTTTTGATCTTCTTGTTGATCTTCTTAGGCAGTTTTCCCGAATCAAAATCTTACAGAAAGTATAAACATGGTCAGAGAAGTCAGATTTCAAACAAAAATGCCTTCATGAACCTTGGATTTAATTTTGTAACATAAATTGGACTTCAATAAAATACAGTTTTTACAAAGTAGTTACTTTAAATTTTAATACATCATAAACCAGAACTAGTTGTACTTTCTCCCAAACAATTATTTCTGTCTCTTCACTGTGGTCTCAGCTGTGATGTGAGTATACATACGTGTCGTGGTTTAACCCTAGCCAGCAACACCACACAGCTGCTTGCTAACCCCCCGCTCTGTGGGATGAGGGGAGAGAATCGGGAGCGTAAAAGTGAGAAAAACTCATGGGTTGAGATAAGAACAGTTTAGTAACAAAGTAGAACAGTAATAACAATAACAACAACAATAATAGAGTATACAAAGCAGGTGACGCATGATGCAATTGCTCACCACCCTACGACCGATGCCCAGCCAGTCCCCCCGAGCTGCGCTCCCCCCTTCCTGGACCATGCCTCCTAGTTTATATACTGAGCATGACATCACATGGTATGGAATACCCTATTGGCCTGCTGGGCTAGCTGTTCCGGCTATGCTCCCTCCCAGCTTCCTGTGCAGCCAGCAGAGCGTGGGAAGCTGAAGAGTCCTTGACTATGCAAGCACTACTTAGCAACAACTAAAACATCAATGCACCATCAACATTTTTCTCATACCAAACCCAAAAGAAAGCGGTAGAAAGAAAATTAATTCTATCCCAGCTGGAACCAGGACAATACGCTAAGGAAATCTGAGCAAAAGGAATAACTAAAGCAATCAGTGCCTGTTCACATTATCAGGTTTAGATGCTAAGCTGTTTTAAATAAGTTACTGGTGTATTTGATACTCATGATGTTTAAATAGAAACTACAGCTTAGGAACTCCCTATGTGCTAAATTTGTTAAATTCCTTATGAACTTCATTATACTGACCTTCCAAAATGCAAAATTGGGTTAACAAACTTCTTCAGAGTTTCATAGCAGCAGTATTTCAGCAAATCTTTTATGATGCATTTTTGTTTTCCTTTTTTAGACACAAAATCAAAGTTAAATTAATTGTAGGACATTGAGACCAGTCTTCTCTGCTTGAGGGTAAAAATCCATACAGTTACTTGAGGGCACATGTAGTACTTTATTCAACTGCTTTTGTTCTCCTTAGACCTTATGAAGGAAATGTCCCCCAGCTTAAGAGAGTGCCCACCAGCCTAACTCTGTAGGTCCTACACTAATCTTCTTTGCGTTTTTCATGTCAATGTGTGATAGAGGACACATTGGGACAGGGAGAAATGGTGATCGGAGCCTGCTGCACTTCATCTGTCCTCACCTGGGTAGTACATAGTCCCTTGAGGCAGTAGCCAGTTGACACATGTTTGAACAGCCCCTGAGTCTTGGGCTATTGCTACAGTTGGCTCTGGATGGTCTGGGGCAGCCGTCTGGAAGAGGTGTGTGAGTAGGCTCAGACGCAGCCCATCTGGTTGCCATGCAGCAGAGCACCCGGCAACACTTTTTCTTTCCTTCCTCTGCTCTGCTGCAAGCAACCAGGGGGAAGCTGTTGAACATTTGGAGTTGCAAAGGGGAAGCAGCTGCTGAGAGCTCCAAGTTCCCAGAAGAGCTTTTCTCTGGCCTGCAGCAGGGAGGCAGATGGAGAGCTGAAGCCATATTCCCTTCCCTAGTGAATGAGATGATTCAGACATCTCAATTAAAAAATTGCAGGACATTGTCAGGGAACACATTTTTCATATATGACAAACATATTTTCTTTTTTAGCACACTCACTCTTGAACGTTGTAACTTAGAACCTCAAGGACCACAGAAATTACTGTAAATTCATGTCAAAGTGCAGGACAGAAATGTATGGATCTTCAAGGACAGAACCTGCTTATTTTGTAGCAGCAGTATGAAGCACCATGGTGTTGGGAACAGAAAAACAGGAAATGCTGAAGAGGTCATAAAATATTGAGAGTCAACAGTGCAGAGAAGGGAAGGGTTGGTAATGGGAAATGGTGGTACAGGTACAGATGTATAGGTTAAATTATTTTCTTGTATATGGCACATAAAACTTCTGATTTTATGCAGAAGGTATAATGTAAAACTAATGATTTATGGAGAATAAACTGTCCTGATGTAAGGTACTTAATCATTAGAGTACAATGAGACTCTCAGCCCCTTTGCTCTAGGATTTGTTACCTCAGTACAGTGCTTGCCACTAATGTGTATTCTTGTAGACAAAATCCATTTATTTTATAAACTGGATAAACAACCAGCTGACAACCATCTGTCTACTTTTTAGCAAAATGAACAGTTTTCATGTAAGCCTCCTCAAAAACCTCTTTCGTCATGCTGCTGTTCAACTGATTTTTCCAAATGTCTGACTTGCAGCTTTCAAATAGTCTTTTTCTGTATATGTTTTCTGGTTTATTTTCTGCCTACTCTGTGTCATATTGCTCCATTTCTAGTGTTACTTCAAGATCAATTGTAGTTTAAATGAAGTATTTACATTAACACATGCTACAGATTCTTGAAGCTTTAATTCTGCTTTGTTTCTGGCAAAAGTGAGTTTGGAAGAGGGACAAAGTATCATCATTAAAGAGACTGTATTTTAATTCTTAAGAGAACAGCATGGTTTCTTTGGTGCTGACATGGTTATTTCAGCATAATAAATGAGAGTGTCTCTTGACTGTGCAATGTTTGACTGAAGTGGAAATGTTTTTCCCAAATTTATAAACTTATTTGGACCAATCGGGGCAGATTCATTTTACTTGATTTAAGTGTCCACACGTTAGCTGGTCGATGTAGGCTCTCACCATAAACCTTTGCAGAGAGGCAGCATTTCTACAACATGATCCATCCCTTCCTAAGGTAGGCAGCTAGATGGCAGAAATAATTGCACTATACAGGTGCCTGTTCCTTTGTGTTAACTATAACGGGGGTTTGAGGTGACCAGCTCAGGCGCACATGTCTAAAGTTGGGTGACATGAAGTGAGAACAGTTGAAAACTTTGATGATATTGTGTAACACTGGGAGAAAACTGACCTACTTTCCCTATGAGGCCAGACTGCTTGATTTCATTTTGATCCTCAGTTGTGTATGCTTTTGGTGCTGGGAGAGTTCAGGATTCATGTGCAAGCGTTAATTTTACGGACTACGTGGTAGGGAGCCTGAAGGTCTAAGAAAGTGGAGGCCTGTACTCTGATGAAGGAGAAGACTTTTTAAAAACTTACTTTAAATGTACAAATCTGTTGTGATATTTTTCAGGGTGGAGATCTAGACTTTAAAATTCAAGAGTACAAAGAATCTGGGAAGATATTCACTCAAAGACAAATAATAGACTGGTTTATACAGTTGTTACTCGGAGTCAACTATATGCATGAAAGGTACAGTCATTTAATATGAGAGCATTTAGCTTGGGAGGGGAGTGAGTAGACTTACTGACTAGTTGCAGATATTCAGAGATGAAAATGTATGGATTGTCTTGTATTGGTATAAAGTCCTGTTCACCAAACTGCTGTTAGTATATGTATACCTAAAGTGTAATTAATTATCTATCTGCAAGAACATCGTTATATCTTTTAGCAGCACAGTGGTAGATGTCATTCAGCATTAGACACACTTTTTCTAAGAGCCAAGTGAAAAATTTAGCACAAGAGAAGTAGTTCAATAATGTTAGAAGAAAATGGATTAAAAGGTTAAAACAAAGTCAGCTTTTTCAAGGGGAGTCAACAAGGATTTCTTGCAGGTATTTAATATGAAGAATCCAATATATATGCTTGATGTACTCCCACTAAAATCAGTGAAGTTACATACATATATTCTTTGAAAACAGACATTGCTTTTAACAGCACATCAAAGATTAAACTAAAAAATTACTGCAGGTCATCCAGACAGTGATGTGTGGAGATCACACTTTGTTTGAGCAGGAGTACGTACAGGTGAATACCTACCTGGTCATCTACATGGGTGTAGTTCTTGCCTGCAATGTAATTTAGGGAGGCTGTCTTCAGTGATTTAAACAGTTCCCTCGTTGCCAGTGTACTGGACATGTGCATGAGCCCTGCCTGGTCCCCTTCCCGTGTCATCCAGTGCTGTCACCTTTGAGGTAGGTGGGAGTATTTAGCACGGTATGAGGGAGACGGAGTGCTGTGCTGAGGCAGGAGCAGAAGGCCCAGCACACTGCCACCCGCACTGAGAGCTGGAGGAACAGCCGAGCAAATGGGAATACCAGGCTCCTTTCCTAGCAGCTTTTCAGAAACAGTGAACCACTCGAAGTTAACCCGGCTTTCAGCATCTTCTCCTTTCCTCTGTCTCCTCCCTGTTGTTTTTGCCTATTGGCAGCTCTGAAATGTCACATTAATGAACAAGACAGAGAATCCTTTCTAAAGAGCATTGTAGCCCAAAAGTCCAATATTTTTCATCCTGCCAAGCTGAAGTATTTGGACTATTATTCCTATTGAACTTTTAGAAATAAGAATGTCATTGCTGCAAGGACTGTCTTAGCAGAGGCTAAGGATGTTTGTAATCATCTGCATGTTTTGGCAAGATGAGCTAACCTGCCTAAAAAATAATGGCCTAAATTATTAATACAGCCGGGGGGGGTGGGTGCAAATAGGGGGGGGGGTTGGCCCGCGGAGAATATGTTTATGTTTGAAGAGTAGGTTACACCCAGAATCTGGACATGAGAATTCATTTTTTTTCAAGCTGAATGTAAACTAGAATCCATAGTCTTCTATCCTGCGTGAGTACTCAGAAAACAAGATTATTATGCACTGGGTTGAAGGTGAAAACACCAAATTGACGTAGCTGTTTCAAATATCTTTCACAGCAGGGCTTGGGCCAAATTTTGTTGCCTGAACTTGAGTTGCAACAGAGCAGTAGGTTAAGATAAGTCACCTGCCACCAAGAACAACCGTTTCTGAGTTGAGCTGAAGTTAAGTATGTGGGATACGTTTGACCTAAACTGATAGATGCCTAATGAGTTTTTGCACCTACGGTGTCAAAGTGTAGAGGGAAAGGGGCAGAGTGAATTGCTGTCCAGGATGCAAGAGCATTTTGGTTCCTAAATGCCAATTTATCTGGGGCTTGTACATGAAGTGCCGCCCCCACAGACTGCAGTGATGGGAGCACAACGAAGAGAGCTTCCTTGGGGTGCTGTGCTCTTCAGCATTCACCTCAGGCTGAAAGGACAGAGGGAAATGGAAATAAAAATCCTGACCTTTTAACTAAACTAGCAGGGGGGTGG
>NW_009198173.1:0-22642 GCF_000690835.1 Fulmarus glacialis
AGGCAGAGCGCAGGCAGAGCGCAGGCAGAAGCACCGCCGGGAGCCGGTCTCTGCTGTCCTCTCCCTGGCGACATCGAGCCCCGGGGACGGGGGGGATCCGGGGGGCGAAGCCGAAGCGAGCAAACACATTAAAATCCCCGGCATCTCTTTAGGTACCTGCTGCCTCACCATGAAGCTCCTGACAGCAGCTTTGCTCCTGCTGTTCATCGCGATGTGCCTAGCCAGCGCAGAAGGTAAGTTGGTTTATTCTGCTTATTCCCGTGTAAACCTCTTTTCCAGGGGGTTGCTTTTCCAGTAATTTTTATTTGCCTTTTGATAGCCTTGAGTTGGATTTAGCTGTCCCCTGCATGTTGGGAAAAGTGATGTATTGTATCTGTGGGGTAGGGTAGCTGCGAGTTATTTAAGGGCGGAAGTAGAGGTAAAACACATGCAACAAAATTGTGTCTTCACTGCAAGCCAAATAGCCCCCACTCACAGTGTGGGAGATCACGCCGTGTTCATCATTATTCAGGAATATAGCTCAAATATCTCCTTCGAAACTGAGGGTGGTTTTCACAGGGAAAATAGAGCAGAGCTGGATTTGATGCGATAGCACAAATGCCACCGAGCGTGCCAGCGTGAATTTTCTGCTGTGCACAAAAATATGATTAAAAAATACTCAGCTTTTGTCTGGCTGCAAATGCACCACAGCATCCGTGCGAGGAGAAACGACCAAAAGTTCTACAAAGTCCAAGAGAGACGCAAGTGAATGAGAAAGTAGCTGAGATGTGCTTTTGCTTGCTCAGTTTAAAGCAAGCTCCGACTCTTTCATTTCCTTTTGTTAAATATAATTACATTTAATCACAGCAGGTGCACTTTAAAAAGCTCTCATATTTACTAAGCCTCAGAACATACATAGTGCTCTAAAACATATTTCTCAGAGAGTCACTACCTTTTCCTGGGCTACAGCAAAGAAAATATTACTCTTTTTAAGCTCAACAGCATTACAAAATTCAGCTTTTCCCACTGCGGCTTGAAAGACCAAAGTGAAGTTTGTGTGCACACATAGGCTGGCGGGGAAGGGACGCTTGGTATGCAGGAGGCTTTGCAGGCACATGAGAGAATGCTTTCTCTTGTAGGCGTAAAGTGCAAATGTTCAAGAAAAGGTCCTAAAATAAGATTCTCTAATGTACGGAAGCTGGAAATAAAACCGAGGTACCCGTTTTGCGTGGAAGAGATGATTATGTAAGTTTTCCTTTATTTATTGCTTTCTTTTCCCTATCAGCTGAATGGCTTTACCTTATACTGCAAATTCCTTCTTTGTTCTTCGTTTTTTCATGCTCTGGCATGCTAATTTCTGGGAATAGGCATTTGCCGCATCAGATGCAATAAAATGTGCAATTCTGACCAAAAACCTAGGTATCATTTTTCGACATAATTTTTTTGCTCAAAGAAATATTTACAGAACAGGTAGCGATACAAAGATAATCATTATTTCAAGTGAAGATAGGGACAAATCTTACTGCAAACTGCCTGATGTAAAATCCAGAACTATTTACTCAAGTTATTTGGGGCGTGCAGAGTAAGAACGTGAGCAGAGCTTGGTCCATGGTGGCTTCTGCAAGGAAGAGTTATCCCAACCAGAGTCAGATTTTTGCCTGCGTTGTACCACAGCCATCCCCTTGCATTCGATGGGATTACCTAGCACGTAAGAAAACGCTTTCCTCCCCGTCTCACTGCAAGCCGTGACCAATGCTGCCATGCCATCTCAAAGTGATGCAGTGACTGACCGAACCGAGGCAGGTACAGGGATTTTTGACATCTCTGATGACTGGCTCAAAAGGAGGGGTGTTTTTTAGGTTTTAAATATGGGTGGTTTGTGGGGTTTTTCTGTCCTGTTTTGGATATCTTAAGATCCCCCAACAAAACACCACCCAACCAGCACGTGGGGCTGGATAACAACCAGAAGGGCAGATCAGCCAAGATGACTGCACCGAGCCCCTCTGCCACCTGAGAGGGGGGAAAAAAGGGTCCCAAGAGCAGCTCCGCCCCAGAACGCCAAAGAGTGATTTACTCCAGCGTTTGTGCTCCCTCCCTGAGCCTTTGCCATTCGCTTAATCTTAGAAAGGTGCTTTAACAGCAGGATCCGAGTCCTGTCCTGCCCAGCCACGTACCACCTCCGGCGCTCTGTAATGCCCATGGGGCCAAATCCTGCCCATCTGATTGGCACAAACAAGGAGATACTATGGGAGCCTGATCCTGCCCACACAGAAACGGCTCGCCAGACTCAGAGGGCGTATGGAGGAGGAATGAAGAGCCAAGCTTCCTTAGGCTTCCTCCAGATTTACACCAGCATGACTGTGAGCAATGCTTAGCTCAGGGAACATCAGACCCACCTCTTTGAAGCCCAAATCAGCTGATGATGACCTGAACAGAAAAATGCTTGCAGAGCATCACTGCCCAAATCAGCTCCTTGCAGCTTTACTTCGTTTGCTTTAACCTTTCAGTAGCAAAAGGATGGTGTAGAGGAGCCCTAACTTTTCGCATCCCACTCCAGGCACTTGCCTGAAAGCAGCTGGTGGCCAGGGGGGTATAAAATAAATCTCATTAATGCAACATTTCACTTTCAATCAGAAAGTCGGGAAAGCTGGAACGCCGTGCATGAGTGGTTGCTTTCCCAGCTGGATAGCTATGCAGATGCCGAGCAATGCTGTTCAAGCCCGCAGGGTTGCCTGGATTTGCAGCGGCTGCGG
Source organism: Fulmarus glacialis (assembly GCF_000690835.1). Lineage (NCBI taxonomy): Eukaryota > Metazoa > Chordata > Aves > Procellariiformes > Procellariidae > Fulmarus > Fulmarus glacialis. The sequence continues at coordinate 2,733 of NW_009198173.1, forward strand.
GGACAGAGCTGTCCCGTCGCTCTCCCATCGCTGCTGCTGCCTGCAGGGCTAACACGCTGCCGTTGCTGCCTTTCCAGCTACCCTCATGCAGTCTGAAGTCAGTACTGAAAGCAAACTGAAATTAATATTCTGAGAACCAATCGATCCGGGAGTCTCTGGACGAGGCACAGAAGAGCTAAATTCCTGCAACTGAGTTTTTGTTGCTGCGGTGATCATCTAAAGTGAGTTGTCGAAGCTGGGTCCCCTCCCGCCCTCCTGAAAAGCTCTTGTACCTTTTTATCTAGCAGAAACGTGATATAAACGATGTTTGGCAGAGAAGAAGTAGGTATGGGGGTGCAGTTCAGAAAGGAATTTGTCTTTGGCCATAACCCCCCCAGCAGAGCTGTGGTACCGGGTAAGAGACAGCTAACCTGAGTCCTCAGTCTAGTCAAAACCTATCAAGATTCATGGTACATCTAGCAGTAATTGTGCGTGCATCTGTCTCCCGGAATGAGGAAAAGCAGCAGAAGATAGGAGGGAGGTTTAATTAACTCTTTCTGCCTGAAAGGATCCAAGCCCCCTCCACGTATCGCCCCATCCCAAAGAGGGGGGATGTGTTAGGGTGAGAACAGCTGATGGGAAACAGGCGCCGCTGGGAGCCTTTCTCGAGGGACAGCCGAGGTGGATGGCAGTCCCCACACTGGCTTGGGATGAAAGGACCAGAGCCAGGACCCTTGTGGCCCTGGGGACAGGGTATTTGTAAGCAAAGGTGCAGCCCCACCATCCCTGCAGATGAGATGCGTGGGGGCATGAGGCATTGGGGGTCACAGACTGACCCAAGGGTGCTTGTCACAGCCCTGGAGACTGGACATACTGGGGAGGATTTTGGACAGGGACCCTCAGACACCATGGGTGTCTCCAGCCACCAAGCTAAGGGGCAGCTCAGCACACGCCCCTGGAGTGAGCTCATGTCCCAAATCCCGCTGGAGGGATCCCACCAGAGGTGTAAGTTCTGGTGCTTCGGTTGCTTCTCCAGCCTTCTCAACCTCTTCTTGCAGCCCATCCAGACAACTCCTGACTTGGGGTATCGGCTCCCACAGCACCTCATTTTAGGCACGTCCCCTTACATCTGCTGGACCAGCATCCCCAAGGGCAGGGCCAGGTCAGCTCAGGGTGCCCAAAAATGCTACCACCCAACCCTGTGCCCACAGCATCAGGGACTGCGCGGGAACCACAGAGGACCATGGGGCTGCCTTGGGAACGTCTCCTCTGCTGTCCAGCCTCCAGCATCGAAGCAGAAAACCTACATGTGATGTCAAAGCAATGCATCTCAGTCTGAGAAATGACCGAGTTCACCTGAGAAGCAAACCATGCATCTCGTCCTCCTCAGACTGCAGGCTCTAGTAAATCCAGAACTGTCCTTCACTGCTTCTGGTGCAAGTGTAAGGCTTGCTGCTTTTCAGAGGTGCCTCTGTTCCTTTCCTCCTGTGATTCAGCTTGTCCATCACTTTCTGGAAATGCCCTCTATGGTCTGTCAGAAGAGAAACCCAAGCCAAGGTCTGGCATCAGCCAGCACAGCTGAGAACGTGGCTGCTGGATGGAGCAGCTTTGCACTGACCTCAAGTCCCTTAAAACTTGCATGCCTTGTGCCTCCAGTGAGGGTTTGGTTTCACTCCCATTCAAAGCTACAGGAAAACTCCCCTTCTCACATAGGTACTGATCTCCAGAGGGGTTGACTGAGAACACCCTTAGAAAGAGATAGTCCATAGATTTTAGCAGTGACCCTTCCCTTTTTGATGCCTGCAGCCACAGAAGCTCCTGGAGGCCTCCCACCACTTTCCCACGCATTGGGGAAAGGGCTACATCCTCCCAGAAAACAACCTGAAGATTACATCTTATCTTTTTGTGACTTTAGCTTACACCTGGTGGAAGTGGAGCAGAAAGGGGAGCAGGGAAGAAGGTTAATTGAATGGGAAGAACTATTTGAACACCTTGTATAACCTTGAAATGGGAAATGTGGCGAGACCATTAGCTGAGCTCATGCAGGCAACATGCAGCCTTTCACTTCGCCGGGCTCATCCCCTCTGCACCGGGTGGGTGAGCTGGGAAAGTTTGCGAGGCACTTTTTCTTGTGTTAGAAGATAAACAGCTCCTTTCTGAACCAAACCATAAAAGAAGCCCATCAGTATGCACAGGTATTTCTGGTTTTCTGGCATCATTTTACTCTCTAGCAGTGTTTAAATAATTCCATTATAGTATTTTAGTTAAACCAAATACCGTTTTTCCCTGTTATGGATGGTATTTCCAGAAAATGAATAATTCCAATAAAATTGTGGGTTGTTGGTGTGTTTTTTTTTTTAAATCATAAAATTAATAACAAAAACAGAAAACTGCTTGATTTTGAGCCCTGAGAAGTGATAGCAATCTCAACGTTTCTGGAAAGCCATCCTCTTGGGAAGCAGCTCCAGGTCCCTCGAGTCACCTCAGTTGTGGCAGAGCAACCGATGATGGCTTCACTAAGTCCTCCGGGAGGAAACTTAAAACGGTGGGAAGACTTTTGCCATGTTTTGCCTCCCAGCACATCTTGTCCTGACAATAAGGGGACACCAAGCTGCTGCTGCTGGCAAGGAGAGAGGGATCAGCCTGTGATCCGAGGAGGCTGAAGCCCCCAGGACTGCCTGCCTGGGGCTCAGAGCTAGTCCGTTGGGCACACAGGCACCCCACCACATGCAAGTATTTAAGATACTGCTGACTTAAAAAAAAAAAAATTTAAAAAAAAAGGGGGGAAACAAAAATAATCAATGAACCAGGTCTGATCTTTTCTCTTGGATGCAGCCTTGCTGAGTGTAAGAGAACCATCTCATGCAAAGACCTTGTGGTTGCCTGAATGAACCCTAATTAAATCAGCTATTAAGCTCAAAAGAAAATATCTAACAGACAGGCAGAGCAAACCCACTGATTAAAAACAGCGGGCAAGTCTTCATCTGGTACAACCTAGTATAATTCTGTGGACAATACTGCACTGCACTGATTGATAACAGCTGAAGATCTGCTCTAATATTATTACAATAAACTCAAATATCTGCCCTGAAAACCCTTCCACTGCCTGCCTGGGTGAGACCCGCTTGACTGGTTTTGGCATTTGCCTGGGGTGGGAGCAGCGGACCAGCATTTCCCCCGACTGCCGTAACCCGTGCTCGCTTGCCTTGCAGCGTGACGCTGTGGACGCGGGTGAGGGGGGAGCAGCAGCACTGCTTAAACCCCAAACGCCAAAACACAGTGAGGCTGCTGAAGTGGTACCGAGTATGGAAAGAGAAAGGCAGGTACGTATGAATGTGCTCAATGGGGGGGGGGGAATCTCGGTGGCAAGTTGGGCAACCAGCAGCGTTCAGCCAGAGAGAGGCCAGGAAAATGCACACACTGCAAATGCTCTATCCAGCACGGAGGATGTATTTCATTACCAAAATTAGTTACAAATGGATGTTCTTGATGTTATTTCTTCTTCATTTCTATTTTAGGATTAGGCTGTTCTGACTAGAAATAGTAATTATTTTCTGTTAAACTATTCATCAGCTGGTGTTCTCAGTTATTTACATACACTCACCTCCCTTCTACGGGTAAAAAGCCAAGACAAAATCTAAATTACTTTCACACGGTCACAAGGAAAGCAGTCAGCAGAGCTGGGAAGAGAGTGCCCTGTCACACACTTTAATCACAGCACCTCAAAATCATCAATATCTGATGATGCAGATATTTGCCAATTTTAACTAGTGTATCATTCCCAGAAAAACAGTAACTTGCTGGTAAGAATCCCTGCCACCTTTTCCCTTGCAAAGAGGACTTTTTTTTTTCTTTTTTGCAAGCCATCAGTCATAGATAGAAGAGAGAGAACATGAATTCCTGATGGTTGATGGTCAGTGGTGATGTCCCTATCCATAATTAAGGGGAGCTGCCCAACTCTAGCCATGGCCAAGAAAGAGCCTCCACACACAGTACAGTCCCACCAAACCCTGATCCTCCTCAACCGATGGGAAATTTACTCCCTAAAATTGAGCTCAGACGAGGCCAGCGAGCAGCAAGCCCCATCTCTCAGCAGGTCCAAGGGTGCCAGCGAGCTCCGGCACAGCCATGGGGTGCCCAGTGGCACAGGCGATGCCACAGCACTGCGAGCACTGGTGGGTGCTGAGCCCCTCGGCCGGCTCCCCTGACTCCCTGCCAGCTCCCCGCGGCTGCTCCATAAACAGAGCACGCAGGGAAGCCCTGGCTGTTGCATAACCGCATATTTACACTCTTCCCCCCCACACTTTTTTTTTTCTTTTTTTTTTTTTTTTTTATAAGGCCATTACCACAACTACAAATGAGCAAACCCCAGGCTTGTCCATTTAGGCATTTGGGCAACGTGCAGTTTCCCCCCGAGCGGACCGAGAGGAGGGATGCCCCGTGCAAGGCTGTGAGGGCCAGGGTCCGTGTGCTGCAGACTAACTCCTGCCTGCAGATAACAGTGCTGCTCGCAGTCTCCCTCATAGCCCAAAATAAGGGTCAGCTCAAGGCTTCCCCGCAGTCCAGCCAGGGGATGGGGACTGTCCCAGCCGCCAGCGAGAGGGGGAGGAGGGATGGTGAGCCCAGCGTCCCCAGGGCTTTGGCTGCCAGCCTGGGACGTGCAGAAAGGATGCAGCACAACCCTCCGTGTTTTACCTTGCTTTGCCTCGCCCAGCGCTGGCATCGCCCCGCTGTGGCATGTCACCTCTGCATCCCACCCAGCAGGTCCCCGACACTCCTAACCAGGCAAGCAGGGCAGCCGAGCCGAACTGCAGCTGAAGGAGCATCAAGTAATTATTTCAGACATAAAGAGCCTGATTTAAACCAAGCCCTCACAATAAATAAACCATTTGTCAGTGCCTTCAGTGCCAGCTGTACCAAACCCACTGAATTGTTCCCCAGGAAAAGCCAGGGAATTTCAACGTAAATAGAATTTACATTTAAACATAGTCCAAACATGAATCTCTTCCCCAAAACAGCATCGCCCCTAGTTTTCCCCCATGCCATGGAAGACTGCTTTCATGCATGCTCCCCAAAGAGCCAAGGATTTTTCAGCGAACAAGCCTGTCAGGTGGTCTTCTCAGGATGTAAACTAGAAAAATAATACTGCCTATAATATTATTCCAAACATAACAGATACTGTGAATTTATTACCTATGTACAGCTCATGATATACTTCAACATTTGTATACAAGATAGGGATTTCCCAGTGGTTAAAATGTATTAGCAGATGTGGATTTCTTCATCTTACATATCCCAATAATCGTGGCAGAGCATGTTACTCCCCGCAACCCGCAAGATGCAGCAGTGTTAAAGTCCGACCCTCCTCCCAGGTGCTTTATGGATAGCAATCCAGTGACTGCTGAAGTCAATAACTGACTTTCCAATTTACTTAAGCAAAGGCTAAAAATCTGGCTTATGTTTTTTTGTTGTTTGTAGGGGGTTTTATTATTTTATTATTATTCATTTTTATTACTATTATTTGGAAGGCAGTTTTTTCATTCATAGTTTAAACATCTTGCTGTTGGCTTTCCTTCTGTTTAGGGTTTATGAAGAATAAGAGAAGCGGCATAAGGAATGGAGCAGACTCCCTTGGCTGGCATAGGACTGGGCTCTGCAGAAGATTATTTCTCTCTCACAGACATAAGACACAAATTCTATATTATTATAAAGCACTTTTTACCAAGGGTCAGTTTTTACATTTTATAGCCATGTGCAAAAGGCTTCCAGATTTCACAAGCATCTGTTGCACTTCAGATTTCATACCCATCTGCTCTGTACTGAGATTGGGAAAACTCATGCTTTTCATTTTAAAGAGGTTGGGTTTTTGGAGTTTGGGGTTTTTTTTTTATTGTTATTCATTCATACTTCACTATGATTGCAATCGAGCTTTATAAGCTCATTAGACAAACAGTAATGTTTGTAAAGGTGTTATACAGCCGTGTCCCTCACCCTTTCGCAGTGGGAAAGCTTTGGTGCTGTGGTTGTTTGTCACATTTGCAGCCTCCACCATAGTCAGGCAAAGCAGGGACCGAAGACGAGTTTGCTGGGGAAGATGCCACTGAAATGTCGTGGCTGTAACTGCAGAAGTGAGGTCCCTCAGCACATCGTCAAATGAGTACGAACATCACTTCTGTACCTCTTCTTTAATGGACTTGAGGTCTTGCTGCAAGGTGAAGCGTACCATATCTCCCATTTAACATTTCATGCATTAGAAAGCATTTCTAGGTAATTTTTATTACTAAGAAAATGTTTCTTTTCTTTTTTTCCACCTGAAGTTCTTACAGAAAGTTTGTGGCTTCAGTACTGAGACATTTTAAGCTTCGAGACTATTGTGTATAATTTCCTAGATTTGTAGCAACAAAAAACCAAACCTTTAAAAGGTACCTTTTTATGAAAAATATGATAGGGCAAACATATAAATACCTATACAAGTTTTAGTCACACTACAACATATTCATTATTTTGAATGTAATACTTCAATGTTAAGCAGTGCATTCCTCTTTTTAAAATAACAAAACTACCTTTTCATTTGTAAATATACTATAGGAAGTCTCCCTATATTACCTTTCTGTATAATGTACTGTACTGCTAAATTATCATATGCTATTTAAATGTTTGAAACATTTAGAAGGTTGCATGCAGATTTCATATTTCTTTCTAAGACAGATGAAAAAGGTAATAAAAAATATATTTAAAAAAGCTGACAATTGCTCTTAAATTTCCTTAAGCCATCAGGGAACTCCAGCTACTAATAACTTTTTTTGGTGGATGAATTGGTTTGGGGAAAAACACTAAATCAGAGAAGCTGATTTAGAGATATGGCATCTCGATGACACTGGAATTAGAAAACATTATTCCAGCCTAATTTACTTCCCTTTCTCATTTTAGGATTTGGACTTTACCCAAACACTGAGGAATCTTGTTACATAAAGAAGGGCTATGCCATGCACCTATATCCACTAGTCTAGTGTTATGTTAAATAAATGTAAATCAACCACTCCGGATCCATGTAAAACCCAGTAAAATGCAGTGATGTAGGAAAGATCTCGGTTAGATTAGGAAAGGTTGTACAATGAAAGTCAGGCAGCAAAAACCCATGAGCCATTCCCTCCTCTTTCTGTGCAGTTTCTGCCCTCGCCCAAAGGGAGAGACTTTGCACCCAACAAGGCTCCTACACCGCTCCCCAGCTAAAAAGGAAAGCCACAGATAGGAAGGGTAAAGCCAGCAAGAGTTTAAATGCATTAAAACCTCCTGGTGTTCCCCGAACAGCACTGCTCTCCTTCCTGGCTGCTCCCAGCTGTGCAAAGGCTTCGCACGGGGCTGCTGCCCAGGTCAGCGGGACTCCTGCGACAGTGGTCTTATACTATATAATCAAGGCAACGCCTGGCCTCAGCTCAAGGGTTTCCTCCAGTTCAGACAGAAAAAAAAAAATATATATATGCACACACACTATACACTTATTTACTGTGATAATACCCTGGCAGAGCTGAAAGAGAAAGAGCTGTTAGTTTTCAAAGTATTTTCCTATTCCGCACAAGGATGGAGCTACGAGCTTCAGATGCCTCTTAGTAAAAAGCTTGAGAAAGATCCCAGAGTATTTAAGAAATTAAACCTCTGGGGATATGGACCACAAGACGCTGCTCCAGGCTGAGCATCTGAACCCAATCTCCAGGCAAACCCAGACCCATGGGCTAGCCAAGCTGCCCCTTGCCTTTCTTGAGTCACATTTTAACAAAACCAGTAGTTTTTCCTTGAGGACACTTGATTTCAACATGCCGACAGACTTCAAGAAAAGGTTTATGCTTATTTAATGACTACTGGGCAATGTATTTCCTGGAAAAGTATCGATACGGTTGCTCAAGAGGTGGTTAACGCTCCGCTGGGAATGCTGTGCACAGCTCCAGTTGCCCAAAGGCACTACTCGGTGACTCACACCTCACAGGGTATAGCCTGTACAAATGACTCTTGGCTCTGGGTTCACCTCCCAGACCAAAACCACCAGCAAGAACTGGGAACAGAGGAAACTAATTGTAATTTTTATTTTTTCCTGCTTGCTAGAATGGGGGACTAAAGAAAAAAAACTGTTTGGTTCGATACATGTATTCCCTTTAACCTGAAATCTGTGCTTCGAACAAAACAACTCTTGGGAATTGAAACCACAAAGAAAAACAGTGACTCTGGGCTGGTTTTCCCAAGCCTGTTAAACCGCATCTCCAGGCAGGTTTGTTAAGTTCCCAGAAACAGGAGGAGCATCCCTTGCTGTCCCTGTTGTCCCTATTGATTCCCAGTTGTAAAGGGAAATACTGTGCCAGAAGGTAACTGCCACACACAAAACATCAACCACTTTCCTTCAGACTGAAACATCTTTGCCAAAACATTTTTTTTTTAATATATATATATATATACACACACACACACACACGTAGGCACCTCCTCCATGTAGATTTGGCAGCAACCTTAAGGTTTGTTTTTGTTTCCCCCAGCAGATTGCAGGTTGCAAAGCCACAGGAGACCATTCAGTCCAACCTCCCTAATATACAGGCCATACATTTGTGCTTTGAGATTGAAAAACTGAGCCGCTAAAGCATGGTCTGAGCACGCACCAGCCAGCCCCAACTACTCACCAGTTACCAATTTACCTTCCTAAGAGCTTGAACATTTGCAGGGTAAGCCGGAGCCCTGCTCCATCCTGGGGTGCAAGAGCAGCACAAGCAGACCCCACAGCTCCTTTACTCAAGCACCGATGGTACACAGCAAGGATGCAAACCCTTCACAGAGCCTCCAAGGAGGGCAGCAGGCGCCCGCTTTCCCCCATCCAGCCTGCAGAGCTGCTCCCCAGCACGCTGCAGCCAGGAGCACCCAGAGACAGAGCACCAAGCCCCGCACAGGAGACCTCCACATCCCCCCCGCATATCCCTCCCCTGGGCATTGGGTATCCACAGGCTGCACCCATTCGGAAAGAGCACTATCAGATTTTATTTTAATAAAAGCACGAGGGTGAACCAAGCAGCTGCAGTAAAAGGACACAATAGCAGGGAGACCTGCCTTGCCTTTTCAGCGAGAGCGCTACGTGGGATTAGTAATGTTATACAGATCCTTTCACCACTTGCCTTTCACTTGTTCATATATGGTCTAGGTCAGCAATGGCCAAAAAGTTTATTAAGAAGCGATAGCTGCTTGGTGGTCTGTGCGAGACGGCGCAGTGCTCTCAGCAGGTCCAGCTGCCTGCTGTGCCCCAGCTCCCCCCAGGCTCCCTAAATCAAGACATGAGGCCATGCCAGATCGCTACACGCATGGGGACCTTTCCTGACCATGTCCATGCGGTGGGAGAGGTGGCCCCGCACTAATGAGGTTTCACCAGGGCTGTGGGAGCAAATGTGGGGCTCGATGGTAAAGACATCGGAGGGGCCTGGGGGTTTGCACTGGTCACCCCCAAGCCCTGGGTGAGAAGCTGAAGGCAGCGTTAGAGCAACACAAAGGCTCTCTGAGCTAATTAAACATCAGAGTTGGGTCCCTCCTGGACCCACATTTGTAAAGAATGGGAACAAATGTGAATAAAAAGCCACTGCCCTCAGGACTCACCATCCTGCTGAGATCCACAGCCAGGGGCTGTGCCTGTCCAAGGGCAAAGAGCCTCCCGTGCAACCTGACATCGCTTAACGGGCTTTATATAAGCCCGGGCAGAGCTCGCGCTCTCCAAAACACACTTTCCATTAGGTCAAATGAAACACCAGTCACATTTTGGGTATTTTTCCTCCAAAGACAGCTTCCAAAAATGAGGCATCTAAATCCAGATGTGAGCACCATCTGAAGACCTCGCTTATTCCAAGTTGTGCAGCACCTTTGGAAAAAGGCAAGCTGGTTTTGGCTGTTGGATGGGTTCGGGCTTCAGATCCAGAAGGATGGGTAGCCCATCTTGAAACCCTGGCCACGCTGACTTCATGCCAGGGCAGCTCTCAATTTTAGCACTCTGTAGATCTTCCATGCATAGCACTCGCGCTGGGATTTCTTGTTCAGTTTGTTCCCTTCAATGGGTTGGGGTGAGCGTGGTCACAAATGGAAATACAGGTATTTTTGAGGATCACCATTTGCGGCTCTCACTGACTCTGTGTTTGCTCTATCAGAAACCTCCGTGTCTGTTATTCATTGATTTCCCTCTGATCCTAAACCACAAAGAGCCGAGTGCTTCCAGGAAGGTGCTCGGTTTGCCTTGAAAGGCTGCACCCCGGGAGCCCCCAGATACCCTCATAACCAGCACACGTTTCTGGCAAAGTACCCCAAAGCAGATCTCCTATAATTCCTTTACCTGACATAACCCACCCCAGAATAGCAACTGGGATTGCCGTTGCCTGAGGAACAGCAGCTGCAGCTGCGTCTGCAAAAACAGAGCTCCAGATGCTTACAGTGATTTTCGGTGCTTGTAGGTATCGATACACACCTTACAGAAATCTTAATTGTTTGCTGAATTCTGGGCAGCCAGGCAACCTGGAAAAATCCCACAACACTGTCAGTTGTGCCTTTTGACACCACATACCTCTGGAAAGACTGGCCCTCCATCTCTACGGACCGCCCCTGCAAAGGTATTTAGGCTGCCACTTCATAGAGAGAAAGCTAAAAACCTGCACAAAATTGGGCCACCATTTGGTCATCATATCTCATGTGAAACTGAAATAGAGTCATCATCTTTTTTTACCCTCCCAGGTTGCCTCCTTGGACCATCACCTCTACTAATCAGTAGCCCTGCCCAGGCAGCAATGCAGTAACAGTCCCCGATTCATACTAGAGGTATTAAATACCCAGCACAGATCCGGAAGTTGGGGTTTGGGTGCTTTCCAAAGCGTCCTTATTTCTATTAGCCAGCATTACTTGGGACAAAGCCGTGTGAGATCAAAGGGATGTCTGGGAGGCTCCGGCAGCCCAGGGTTCAGCCCCGTTCCTTGCTCTCGTCAGCTCCGCAGCACTTTGGTGTCCGGCAGCTCTCGGGCCACAGCCAGCAGATCCCAGCCCAGATGGCTGCTCTGGAGGAGCAGTGGGGGAAAGCAGGGCTGAAAGGACATCTAGTGGCAACCAAAAACCTTCTCAGACAGCCTGGGGACACCTCTACAGCCCTTTGGCCATCTGCATTATAAATCAGCTTGGAGCCTTTTCATTGCACTGCGACACTGGCAATGCCCTTCCCCAGCTCTGCAAGAAAAGGTTCAACATTTGCATTTCCTTACCTGGGTATGGGAAACCCCCCAAAGCAAAGAAAATGCAGCTGTATTTTGGGAAACCTGCTCAGAGGTTTACACAGTCATATTAGCCCGTTAATGTGGAACATGCACCCTAAGGGCAAAAAGGACACCTGGCTGCCACCGTGTCTACAGGAGCCATGTCCATCACACCAGCATGGGAAACTGGATTGCAGCACAACCCTGGGAAGATTCATTCCCAAACCACCTCCCCAAAACCCTTTACAAACATCAGGAGTTCCTGCCCAACACACCAAGCCATGTGGCTTTCTTGCCCAGTGGTTCTCCCTCCTGCCACCAGCTCTCCAGGGAGCCCAGGACCCACAGAATAGCGTGCAGCTGCCATTCCCCAAAATACAGCCTGTCCGGGTTGTTGTGTTTGGGTCCTGTCCTCAGACAGGACCATCTGACTTCCCAGCAGCAAAAACCACACATGCACGCCATCACCTTCAATGCCTGAAGAGAATTTGCTCCCTCTTGCAGGGTATGAGCACAACTTCATCCAACCATCAAAACAAAGCCAAGACCCCTGGAGGAAATGCTTTGTAGAGATGCAACATGCACAAGCATTTATTTTCTGAACACCGAGCGACAGGTTGTATTTCTGGTCCTTTTGCCAACCTCTGAAGCCCTCAAACCCTCTCAGATTTTTCTCCTATCTTTTGCTTGTGTCTGTTATCAGCTCTTTGGGCAGAGACTGCTCTGACGACACACATGGAGGGCATCCAGCGCAACAGGAGCTGCTCTGCTGCGAGCGGGCACGAGGGACCTGGGAGGGAGGAATGACATGACATGAAGTGACAGGGAGGCAGGCGGCCAAGGCCTGGGAAAATCACCACGCCTGTGTTTTTGTTTTTCTTCCCGCACAACAAAAGAGGTTAGTGAATTCCTCTTGGATGGGTTTCAGAACCTCCCCCAAGAAAAAAAAAAAAAAAAAAAATCCTGCTGGTGTTCGCTTAAGGCTGATAATTACAGGAATAATTATGATTTATTCCCATCATAAATCTTGGAGCAAGAAAAGGGTTCTGAGGTTTGCAAGATTTGCTGGATGACAGAAGCAAAACACAGCTCTAATTGCCCTTCTTTGTTGTGTTTAATTAAGGATTCTGAAGCAACTGATCTCGGTGTCTTTTCATGGTTAGAAACCTGCAAGGAAAAGAAAATCTTTCTGCAGAGCCACGAATTGAAGCTTTGTTGGGTTACTAGGCACTAAGTGTGCTACATCTGAACACTCAGGACTCCCAGAAAAAGAAGCTTATTAAAGGAAAAGAAATGCTACAACAGGCTTTTTTTTTTTCTTCCCCCTCTTCCAGTAGGCTTTGGCAATTTTGAGCTCACTTCTAATCCCGGAAGAAATGTCTTTTGTCTTTATCCCTCAGCGTTTTTGCCTCATTACTGCCCATTCCATTGTGTTGCATAAAAATACTTCTCCATTTCTATTACCTTCATAATTGCACCATTTACATTTTTCCTTGGGGTTTACTTCAGCTTCCTCTCTAAGTCTAGAAGACTTATCACTTCTGCAAACACAGTAGGAAAAACAAACCAGCCTAGAACTCCTCAGCTTCCTCCTTAGACCAGTAATTCCCAGTCATGCGCCACTCCTCCCCAGCAAGAACCAGTTTGCCAAGTGCCACCTCTCAAATTCAAACTGTAAGTGACTGGCAGGGTGTTCCCTCTCTATTTTTATGCAACAGCTAAAACAGTTCTGCCTGGGAAATCCAGTTCCTCATTATAGTAATCAGTGTCAAACCATCACACCTGGCTCTGAGCAATGCCACCAGCCCACGAGCTACCACAGCCATTACACTCGGCCCAGGTTGCACGGGCTCTGTGAAGCTAAGGGATAAAAAAAGCAAGAAATCCTTGGGATTGCTTTGAATCTGAAGGCACTTAGGACAGTGCTTTGCAGAAAGCAACGGCACTTCATAAGCGTGGCACACCTTAGGCTGAGAGCATCCCCAAAGGGAGCATCTGCGAGGAAGCAGAGAAGGTTTGGTGTTGCCCGGAAGGTAAAATCCCAACACCTCAACTGTATGGAACAACATACTGGATAACAATGCCTGGAAATGCTGATCTACAAAGGGAAAGTGTCAAATATAGCTTTAAAAGAAAAAAAGACTTCTTGGGTTTGTCATGCCTGGGAAATGTTCTTTTAAGATCAGAAGAAAAGGATGGAGGAGGACAAAACCAGCACAGTGCGCAGAAGGGAAAACACAAAGTCAGCAGCATTACTGATCAGAGCAAGCTCATCTGATCTCAGGTGCTTGGCTTAGACCATAGAGCAAGCATGCCAGGGTCCTAGCCCAAAACCCCCTGCTGGTCCTACTAGCCCTGTGTGCATGGCCAAGCATGCCAAGAATAGCCATTGCTTGGGGGTTTGATTGCTTTTATCATAAGAGTTGATGACAGAAGCTAGAAAGCATCGAGCTCTGAAATCTGGGGTTGAAACACAAATTGAAAGATGCGGTTTTCTATGGGAAAACCAACCTCCTTCCTGTTTTCCTAGAATTTCAGCTCTATGCCATCTGTGTCATGATAATCCAAATAGTTGATTGAATGCCAGTTGCTCTGTTTTAAGGGTAATTACAGCACACTGTAACCCACAGGAGAGGAGAGGTGGGTGCACAGCTCCAGCGACTGGACAGGGGTCTCAAGATCCACAGTAACTCGCTACAATGACTCACAACTCACATACATACATACATATTTATATACACACAAATATAACATGGAATTGATAATACTCCTTTTCTTCACCCATCTTTGACCTTATCTTTTTTGGATAACACACTCTTTGTAGCAAGCCCCATTCCCTTTTCTACAGATAGTGACAAGAATGTTGAATTTGACTAAAGCTTGCAGTGGAGAATAATAAAGGAAATCAAATAGAAATAAAGAACGGCCATAAAGCAAAGACTGGTGGTAAAACAATCAATTTTTCCATGTTCTGAAAAGCCTCAGGGGATTTTTTCCCCACTTACTTGAAGCAGGTACCTGGGTTTTGCAGCAGAGCCTCCGCGCAGGGTTGTCCATCCCAGCTGCTGCCGGACGAGCAGAGCTGGCTCCGAGCTGCAGCTTGGTAAAGGTTGACACCTCGTGGCTATTTCCATCACTTACAACTCAGGAAGGCTGGGTTTTTCTCTTTTTCTGGCGAAGGCTGTGGGTGGAGTTCATAGATGAAGAGCTAAATTCCCAACACCTGGATGTAATGTGTGGGGGTGGAGGGCTGGGGTCATTAACAGGTTAATGAAGATAAATAACACCAAAATGTATGAAAAACAAGGTCATGCCCTGTTTGTTTCTGAAAAAAAAAAAAAAGAAAAAAAAAGATTCTTTGGGATAGAAGCCATCTGTATATACATAGGCCCACAAGACAAGTAATAAAAAAGCAATCTTGTGAATGATGTTTCTCTGCAAGTTCGCAGCCCCATCGGATCCCCTCCTCTGTTTGCACAGTGGGGTAAGAGGCTCAGGGCCCTGCCTAACTCCAGCAGCTGCTTTGGAGATGTGTAGCTGCACCGACTCCAAAGAAATTCTCTCTAATTCCCACAAGAGTAAATGGAAACAGGCTCAAGGCATTAAACCTGAGGTGAAAGAAAAAACAATACTTTGGGTTTTATCCAAAAGGGTTAAAAACAAGGGACATCCACAGTCTGAAGGAGCACATTCACTTAATAATTAGCAATTGCACTTATTTTACTATTTATCTGTGAACACAGAATTTATTGCAATTTAATACATGCTTAAATTGGAAAAGAAAGCAGCATCCCAGCAGCAGAGGCTCAGCGGAAACCCATCAGCCAAACCTGTCTCCCCTCATTAGCCAGTACTTGTTTCAGAGGAGCTCGTTACTGTGGAAGTGCACACAGCCCCAAGGGAAGAAATAAACTCACCTAGGACAACATTAACTTTCCCTTAATCATGCTGCTCCACTATCTTTCTAATTCCCTGGCCACTAGAACTAATACTTTGTATTTATTTAGCACTTTACACCTTCAAGCTGTTCTAAAGTACATATTAGCAGACCTAAAACGTAAAGCTACCCTAACAGAAAAATGTTCAGTAGTTACAAGGGCTAACATATACCTTGAAAACTATTCTTTCCACCTAACTGTGGGTCAGGCTTACCTGCGTACCCCAATCCTCCGCAGCCCTGCTCCAGGCATAAGGCACAGCACCTGCAGAATTTTTCCTTCATTCTCTGCCCAGTTCAGCTGCATTGTTAGGTACTGGTCCCAGCAAACCCAGCACTTTGGACCCATATGCTGCCTGGGAGTTTCAAGGGCTGTTACACCTGCAGTATAACACTATGCTTTTTTTTTTTTTTTTTATACCCGGAGACATTATCATAAAGAGATAGTGAAAGAGGTGATACTTGGCTGTCAGCGTGATGGAGAGCAAGACCAAGTCCCTCACCGTCACTGTAGCTGCTTACACTAACAGAGGGATGATTCAGGCTAGAATTTAAGATGTTCATACCTGTGTTTTTGTCCCTGAAGAATGGGAACTTTAAAGGATATATTGCATATATAATACTAAGGTAATGAACTGCAAAGCAGCCCAGCTAAATGGATAGCCAGAGGCCATTTAAGCCAGTGCAAAGTACTCCTTTAAATTCCAGAAAGCAGAGCAGATCTACAAGTTATTTATCATTTGCTTTCAGCTAACTTTAATGAAATTTGTTTGAAAAACAGTAGGACACCCTTCAAAAAGCTGAGTTTGTGCAGGGAAAAAAAAAAAAGAGAGCTACTTTAAAAAGAATCAGGGTGCCATCTCAGTGTGTTTTCATTGAAGCATCTTAATTCAGCAGCCACCAGATGTTTCGTTTTGACATTTTCTTAAAATAATATTCTGTTTAAGCCAAACTAAATCTTTTCCTCCTTCCGCCCTGCCCAGAGCTCAGTTCTACTGTTTGGCCGCTGAACTGCAAAGTCCATTTGACCCAGGTCTCCGCTGCCCGGCCAGCCCTGCCGCCTCCCCGGTCCGACACCGGCTCTCCAAAATTCAGCACCCACCACTGCATCTAAAACAGCCCCAAACCACCAACCCTCAGCCAGGAAAAGCTCTTTATCACTTTTTCTCACTCAGAAATCTTTACAGTTGTACTCAAGGTCACATAACAGTCTTACTGAGACAATTAAAAATTTTTTTTTTTTTTTACTAACACAGTAAAAGCAATAAAATGACAACATAAGCCCAAAGGAAAGCACAGGGGGTTATGTCACCAGAGCAGGTTTTGCTTTGCTAAACAAACCCCATCCACGGGAGCTTTTCCGGAGCCCAGGGAGATGCGAACCCTCCACTCCGCGCGGCCGAGTTTGCGGCGCTGCGCCTTGGGGTGTCACCCTCGGCCCTCGCATGGCCAGGGCAGCGGGACCTGCACCCCAAAGGTTGCATCCCTGGGGGTCAGGGTGCAGGGGCTCTGTCCGGCATGGCCCAGGGCCGGTGGCCGGGGCTGTCTCCTTGCCTTTTCCACCTGCCCTGGGCACTAGGGCTCCCACAAGCGCTGGCAGGTCCCTGCCCAGCTCTCACATCTCTTTTGGGGTGAATTCACCTGCTTTTACTTTTTTTTTAATTGAGGGGACGTCAGCTTCTTCCTCACTGATATAATCTTTTATTAGAGATGGACTCTATTTATATATAAGATGTCCAGCCTCCTTTGATGTGAAAATCATCTGGATGGTTTCATACTGATGTCCCCTTACAGAGGGCAAAACAAAAATTACAGGCAAACCTTTCCCACCTGCAACAAAAGCCTGCAGGTGGATGCATTTCAGAACGACTCTGCTTAAAAACATGTGAAGCTTTTCATTTTTCTTTTGTGTGTGTGTACTCTAATTGATAAGGCAAAGCAGTGACTGAGGTGTGACAGGAGATTTTCATCAAGACCCCCTGGGTGACCCAGCCGGTGACCCAGCCTTCCTCTCCCATTTTGTGTGCATCTATCCATACATATGTGTGCAAAAGTCGATACCATCACCGTTATTAACAACTTGTCTTGGCCTCAGCCATGGCCAGAGCCAGGTATTGCAAAAACACTACAAACAGACCAGTATATGACCCCAAATATGACAGGTACTTCCAAATATTTCTGGATGCCGTCACTGCCGTTCTTATGACAGATTAGACATCTTTGGTACAGCAGTAAAGCTTTGCGCAGGGGCTGCGTGTGTGCACGTGTTCACATGCACATGTGTGTGATTGCGTGTGCGTGCACACATGTGAGTGTGCACGGGCGTGTGGGCACGTGGCTGTGTGCACCTGTATGCACATACGTGTGCAGGCACACATAGGTGTGCACACGTTCACACGCGTGTTTGTGTGTGCACACCAGTGTGGGGGTTGCTCCCCAGCCTTGCCCTCCCGCCCTAAACCCCGGGGAAGGAAACAGGCAATTCTCTTGCGGGTGCAACCCTTGTACGTACAATGGCAGCGAAGGGATTATATCAGGGATTAACATTTTAAACTCCCCTACCAGACCTACTGACTCAAAGATCCTCAGGCCAGTAATCATATTACTGTCTCTGGGATTATTGTGTTCCGGGGTTCAAACCTGAATTTCAGGAGAAGTTGGTGGGAGCTGCCCCCCAACCCCTGCACACCCCAAACTCCTGGGCTGGGGCAGGAGCTGCTGCGTTTGGGTTTTTCTCCTTTTCTTTAGCCATTCTCTCCATTTCCCCTGCCGCGGCCGGGAGAAAACTCCACGAATGCTTTTCTTGTCGCCTGCCTCCTCCTAATTCCCGGTAATTTATCCCGTATTAAAACTCCCTTAAGGAAGAATGGCCCAGGACCCAACACCTGCTATGCAAATGGCAGCAAATCCCCCGGGCCCCCGCGGCGGGGCGGTGGGGACCCGCAGGCTGCCGGGGGGCCCGGAGCATCCTCCCCCCGCTGCAAGACTCCCTCCCCAGAGCTGGGGGGGGGGGCCCGAAAGCCCCCCCCGAAAGCCCCCCCAAGAGCTCAGGCTCAATTTCATCCCCCCGTTACGGTGCTTCAATTCTTTCAGGTTATCTTCATTGCAGTTAAAAGAAAATAAAAATAAAAGCCATTCCTAAGCAGAATTATCTATATGGAAGGTATAAAAGAAAACCTGAGCATCTCAGCATGTAGTTAAGCTTCCTGCTTTGCATGGTATTGGGGGGATTTCATCCGCACGGCGGTCAATGAATTTTGTCCCTTTCTTTTAGGATAAGTGTTCTAGCTTCAATTAACAAAATACGAATCAACAAAAGAGGGGGAATTGTGGGCGGGAGAAGGTGGAGGGGGGAAAAAAAGAGAAGAAAAACCTCTCGCACAATAAGGTGGGGGAAAAAAGGGGCTCGTTTCTCAGAGGTGACATCCTAATCTCATTTTTCCCAGTTAATGTGCTAGCCGGGAAGCTGGGGAAGGTCCAGGCGGGGAGCGTGCCCCGGCAGCGTGACCACACCGGGAGGGTTTGGCCCTTTTCCTTGGATAACTCGGATTAGGGTTGTTGAAACCTCAGGCAGCCGGTCGCATCCCCGGGCACCTGCGCCCCGCGCCGGGTCCAGCCCAGCTCCCCGGGGGTACCCGGAGCCGAAACGGGGGGAGATGGCACCGCTGCGCCGGGGACCCGCACGAGGACCCTGCGCAAACCCCTCCATCTCCACGCTTTCTTCCCGTGGCCCTTTACCATGATCATATATTTCCCAGCCCTGGGCGCTTGACTGACATTTGGGCTATTATTCGGGGAGATAGATTGTTTGGCCTGAAGATGCATTGTTTGGGCTCCTCATAAAAGAAACAAGTTAAATGCCGCAGCTACCACACACAAAAATGACTCCTTCTGGCCATAAAACCAGTGGGACAAGGAAGTGGTTGTAGGAGTCAAACATAATTGATGCTCAGAAAGATGTTATAAATAATCTGCACCGAGTCCTCTCTCATGTGCCTCAAAACCACAGAAAGTGGCACCTTTTTTTTTTCTCTCTCTTTATCTCCCCTTGAATTCAGGAGCATAATACACCGTGAGCACCAATAATTGATGTATGTTATAATTCTTCATTACCCTATCAGTAGTCTGGGAAAATTGGAAGAAAAGAAAATGCCAGAAAGTTATGGTAAAACTTAAGATGCGACAGAAGTAGCTTTCTTTGCTCATGCTGTGAGTGTTTGAATAAGAAGAATGTCCCTGCACTGTAACAAGCTAAAAGAATGAGGAAGACAAAGGATTTCACGAAAAAGGTTTAGATAGAAGACAAGGCAAGTGAAACTGAAAGGAAGGGAAAAAAACCATTTACAATGGAACAATGCGTGTACTAATCGCTTTGATATATTATACAAACCCAAAGACCCAAAACATTGTGTAATTATTTATAAATGACTTCTCCACTCCTGTGTATAATACCGAAGAAAGAATAAAACTGCAGGCTACTCTCTAAACTATTTCTAAATAGACCTAGCTCAAAAGGAAGCAGAAGTGTTTGAAAAAAAATAATTAATGGTTGATTTTATGGTTGTCTCATTAAAACATTTTAATTACAACAAACAAAATACATTTGTGCTTGCAGGGAACAATCGTTTACCTACTCGCCCCCCCTTCCAAAAAGAAGGAAAACGTTACATCACCCATTTAAAACCTGAAAATAAAACATTCCCACTATTTCTGCAGAGCCCCCGGGAGGGGTTGAGCCCCGG
>NW_009198174.1:0-5145 GCF_000690835.1 Fulmarus glacialis
GGGTGGCTGCAAGGCAAAGGCCGGCCGGTGCGCCTCCGGAGGTGTCCCTTCTGGCGAGAGAAAAGAAGGGGGGGTCTGGGGTGCCTCTGTGGTTTTAGAATAGGGGAAGCAGGGACTTGGCACAGCCGTCACTAACCTGGGTCTGCTTTGCAGGTGATTTTCTGTGCCTGTATTATAACATGCCTTTCTTCTGAGAGCTCTTAAACCAAGGCCTTATTTAAAAAAAAAAAAAAAAAAAAAAAAAAAAAAATAGGAAAAAAACCCCCCAAAACCCAAAAAAAAAATTAGGAAAAAAACCCCCCAAATCCTCAAACATTTCAGCACTTAGGTTGTCTGGTTTGGAAAATCTAATACCAGAACCCCGATCAGTCCAGTTCAACATTGTTTAAACACTGACAATTCAACGCAATTACTAAAAAATACTAATTTCTGAATGTCAGGTCCTGGGTAATCCTGCCCCAAAACAATATCCCCCAATAATATTTGTAAGTTGCATCACAATGTCTGCAGACTAGTTAATGAGGTTATGCAAATGCAGCGCATCATAATCTTTAGCATATGAATACTAATAGTTGTATGCTGGACACACAAATGGTTGTGTGCAAAGTGAATCCTAAAACTTCCATGAGAAACTTTCAGTGGCTGTAGGAATTTAAGCAAACCAAGGCATCCAGAATCCATCTTTATTAGATGTCTTCAGAACTGCTTTTCTCTTTAAAACACTTCCTATATCTCCACTTGCTCTTTTCCTCTTGCAGATGCTCAGAAGAAAGCAAAACCAGAAATGGCATTTGGCTTTCACTGGTATAAGAGATTTTTCTGTGATTTACAATGTCATCACTTCAGAAAACTTACTGACTCTCTTCTCTCACTCTGGCCTCGCTCTTGGCTGGCTCTGGCCTGGCTGTGATTCTGAATAGCTTTTCCCCCATGACTCGGCCCCCTTTTAACTTCCGATCTCTATTAAAAAGCTAATTTGGGAACTCTTTTTCAATGCTCTCAATTTTGTATTTTTAAATAGAGTATGAAAGTCAAAAGCAAGCTAGCTGCAGATAGTCTGATGTGAAAATATTCCTTCTTCTCTCTCTTTTTCTTTTTATTTTTCTTTTTCTTTCTTTGTTTCTTTCTCTTTTTCTCTCTTTAACTCTCTCTGCCTTTCTTTCTTTCTCTTTTGTTCTTTCTGCCTTTCCCTTTCTCTGTCTTTCTAGGAATATCTCCTTAGGTTCTACTGCACCAATTATAGGGTTTATTAAAACTTTTTCTCGTTCTATTACTGAAAAGTAGAACCTGCTTTTAACACAGAAGTGTTAAAACAAGCCTTTTATGCAGAGAAACAACTGGAATAAACTATGCATGGGTAAATATCAATATTAAATATAGTTCACTTGATTTTTTTGCTCTGCCATTTTCTTCTGTGTTTATATCCTATGCCTCTACAGTGTATTTTATTTATTGTGTTTGTTCTTTACACTGGGCGCTATCCTGCGTTAATTCTGCATCTAACTGTCCCATTGACTTCGTGGCCATGCTGTATAAGCATTCTGTAATGACAGTTGCAGTAATAAAGCTAGCTTGGTTGCTTGAAATTACAGCTTGCCGTAACATTGTAGCTTTGTAGTCTGATTATGTCCTATAGGTTGTGCCAACAGTTTCCTTGCTTTGGATCCAAGCTTGTGAAAATGCCTGCATAGATTAAAGGAAGATCATTAATATGATTATGCGAAAGAGTCAGTCTTTGTAACCTTAAAATTACATATGTGGTCTAGTGATTGAAACAGCCTGGAAAACACAGCTGCCTAAATATATCTCTGCTTCTTTCAAAAATTGTCTCAGACCTTGGTTAAGTCTCTTAAGCTCTGTGTTCCTAGTTTCCATCTAAAGAAGGAATATAATAATATTCACTGACAAAAAGTATATTATCAGAATGTATCAATATTTATAAATGGCAATATGATTCCTGAAGGAAATAAGTTGTGTAAAAGTATAAAGAATGATCTAGTTATATGTCTGTTGGTCTGTCTACCCATCACTCTGGCATATTAAAGCAAACTGATACGGCATTTCTCCAAAACTTCATCCATCCATCTCTCCAACTATCCACCCTCCAAGATTTCTCTTAGGCTTCTTATCATGGTACACAAATGCACAGAACAGGTAGTCCTAAAAATGAATAAATGAAGGAAGGCACAAGGCACTTTCTGTCTCGTCCTAGAAATACAATAAAAAATATCTACCACTTCGTTGAAGTAAGATGCCTCCATGCCACAGGCATGGCAAAATAAGGAGTTCAGGTATCTTGCTCACTCGTATGTCTATGTCATGTATATATTTTATCACTGGAAAATGCAGTGTCTACTTTAGGGGCAGAAATGGTCTTCACTAGGGCTAATCTAAATTTTCTTTTATCAGCACACTTCTTGTGAAAAATTTATTTTGACACAGAAAGAACTGCCAAAAATTAGATTTGGATCAAAATTTTTCAGGCTTTCTTGTAAGGAAAACTAGACTATTAAATCTGGAAAGTGTCCATAATAAATGGTCTTTCATAACACAGTTCTGCTTTAGGTTTTTTGCAGAACCAGTATCTGAAACATTTTATAGAGATTTGTAAAAAATGAAACCCCGTATTCTCTCAGCATCCCTCAGGAGTTTTTAAGGGGATCTTGTTATTGGCTTAAAAAAATCCTGAAGGAAAAAGTGAGTGACTCATTTTCAAGCACCTTTTGAAGAATGTTCAATACAGGGAGATGTTAAGGGCTGGGGGATTTATTCTGGATGACTGGAGATTGTATTAGCTCCACTTTGGGGCACACTGCAGGATTTACAGGGGTGCTGTTTGCATCCTTGTGCGGTTCTCAGACCCCTCCGTCCGCCAGAGACATCGGTGTGTGATGGACGGTCCGTGCCCCTGTCCCGGTCTGCAATCTTTCACTGCCGGTTGGTACTCGGAAACCAGGGGGCTTGGTTCAAGGCCATCTCCCATTTACAGCGTGTTCAGTTTTTTCCCCCTCTGTGCTTGGAGATTTTCCAACCCAAAATAAAGCCTCACAGGCAGCTGCGTTCTGCCACTTCTTTCCAAAAGGGAAGAGGAAAGAGCCATGGATGGTGTCCAGCAGCTCTGCTAGCTAGCCAGGAGCTGCAAAATCTTCTGCTCAGCTGACCTTAATGAATCAAGAAAAGATCACACATGATAGTAGAGGGAAAAGACCCCTGAAGGACAGTAGTGATACTGAATCAGGGCTTTGATTTATTGTCCACTGTCCTCTGTCTCTCCCCGGCATGTACCACGGCTCGCTCTTCCAGTCTCATTTCACACAGTGAGTAAAATAACAATGCTGGTTTGCGATGCTGCTCACTGCAATAGCTCATCAGGGATTGTGCTTAACTGGCCATATTCCGCGTTATCAACATACAAACATTTAAGTAATGAGAGTCTCGTGTTAACATTCCTGATTACAGATGAGACCGGGAGTGTTGCACGAGGCAGGTGGGGAAGGGCAAAGTGGAAAGCAAAGCTGGAGTGAGCGGAGGACGCAGGGCTGTTCAGGAGCAGATAGAGAGATGTGTTAGCTGCAAGGAGGCAATGCTGCTAGATCAATTAGCAGAGAAGTGAATTAGTGTGCCTGGGTATTCTGTGTCTGATTGTGAGACAATACTGCCTGTGATTTGCCTTTATTTATGCCTTGAAGAGAACGGTGCTGGAGAAGTTCGGTTTCACCATCCTGAATCTGAAGCACTTTTTCGCTAGTACTGCTGTACCCTCGGTACCACGGGCCTGAGGTGCCTCCTGCATGTACTGCGTACAGTACGGTGCAGCGGTACACTCACCGAGGACAAGGGAGTTAGAACCCAGCAATGTCAATGGGAGGGAAAGTAGGACAGTTGGCTTAAAGCTAGAAGCTCTGTAAAAGCATATGAATTCTTTGCTGCTTGGCTGTACTCTTTACTGCTAATGCTTTAGTGTCTTACAGTCCAGGCAGGACTTAATACATTGTTCTTTATCCAACTGCTCTGCAGCAAGTTTCTTTTGCAATGATCTGCCTCCAACCAGTTGGGAATTCTTGCAATTAGGAGTCAGCCAAGGCTAAAAAGCTCTGAACTGAGCAAAGCACAAGCCATCTGCACTCCTTTGGTCTCACACACGTTGGGTTAACCAGTCACCATCAAAGCAATCATCATTATCTCCTGGAAGTTGAGAGACCAATTAAAGAAAAGCAAAAAAACCCCCTAAACCAACCTGAAACAAATGATTAATATTAAATTACCAGGTTTGGAATGGTTACCAGAGCTAGAGTGATGCTGATGGTTTCGCTGCTAGAGTCAACAATACAATAAATTGCAATTGCAGTTTTTTGGTGGCTCACAACCAGTAAATCAGATCTGTGGAACTATACATTTACTGCAAATTTAAGGAGTTGTTCTTTCATTTTTAAGAGTGCATTTTAAATCAAGTCAACAGCCATAAAGCAATATACAGCCTGCCTAGCTATTGTCTGGGGAATGAATCCTGTACTGTCATGGTTCCTTTTCCTTATTATTAGATATGGGGGCAGGGAGGAGAAATCTGGGAGAGACATTGTTTTTGTTCAGCTGACCAGTGTATGGAGTATATAGTTGCATCAAAAGCAACGGGGTCTTCTCCACCCCAGGCCTGCACTTTGGTTACTTGGTTTTGGGCAAACTGGAATAGAAAACAGCTGCTCCCAAGTGTCTGTGTTTGACACAGATGTACATCAGAGCGTGACGGGGGTGGCCAGCAACAGCCCTTGCTTTTCTCTTTTTCTTTTTTTTTTTTAAGCTCACCTGCCACCTATAAGCTGTTCACCATGTGAGGTCGTTATGTTACAGCATCAATCAGTGTGGCCTGGGCTGGGAAGGGAGATGATAAAAGGCCGAGGCTGCCAGCTTTTCCCTGTAAGCTCTGAGGCGGCTCCTCCTGCGTCCAGGGAAGGAGCTTTCCCACCCTCGCGGCAGAGCTCCCTCCGGACCCGGGCAGCGAGCGCTGGGCGGCCATGGCCAGACAGGCAGGATGAAGGGTTAATTGGATTGTGGTGCCTGTGTGGCATATTAGATTTACAGAGCTGTCCCTCGCTTCTGGCTCGTGCCGTCAGGACCCGCCGTCGGTGGCCGCCCCGTGCGCGGCAC
>NW_009198175.1:0-12380 GCF_000690835.1 Fulmarus glacialis
TATAACTTGCTTAAAATATATAGAATTTTTATATATTATTATAGTAATACATGCCTATATGTTATACATATAGATACGTTGTATATTTATATTAAAATATCATATCTATTTGTGTCTATTTAAGAGGAAGTTACCATAATCTGATCCATAACCTTTAAGATTATCTTGGATTCCATTTAAATGTATAGAAAACAACTAAAGATGGTATCACAGTTATGTAAGTGTCATAGTCACGGTGAAAATATAGGAACACAAACATTCACCCCCACAGCACTGATACAGAAGGTTTAGGGTGATTGAATAGAGCCTTTCAATACCTGCAACAAGGTTCTTGGGAAGATAAAGCTTTTTACAGAGATGCCTGGCAGAAGGATGATGAGAGTCAAGAGACATGAACTAAAATGGGAGGTTCTGACTTGACATTAGGAAAATAGTCTTTGACAGTGACAGGACACTGAAGCAGTGAAACAGGTTGCCCAGGTAGCCCAAGAAGTCTCCACACTTGGACGTTTCCAAAACCCTGAGAAACCTACTTTGAACTCAATGCAGACACTGCTCTGAGAAGTGGGTTGGACTGGATCCTGGGTCCCATCCAACCTGCATGACCCTGTGAGTCTATGACATGTCTGTGTAAAAGCCAAAAGTATAATTTCTCACACATATAGACTCTGAAGCATTCCAGACTCCAGACTTCTAAATTTTTTTCCCTAACAGTTCTGATTTTTGAAATGAGAAAGAAATCCCAAGGACATAAGAGAAACATACTCGAAGTCTCTGGCTGTTTTGAAAGAGAACTGGCAGATGATCACAATCATGTTATTGCGACAGAGCTGCTACTTGACTCCTGCGCTGTGGTCACTTCCTGTAAATGCATTCTTAAATACAACCCACCACCACCCAAAAGCGGTGGTTTAAGCTTTGACAGTGCAGAGAACCATGCTGAGATTCACAGTTTCAATTCAAAAGTGGTGGGTAAAAAACAATATATGCCAGGCCTCCATGCAGTTATGCAATACTGAAGCATAAAGTTTAAATGAAAAACAAAAGCTCCAGAGATACTCAAGTCAGTAGAGTCTTTAATTACAGATCATAAAGAGAACCTCTTTCTCTTAAGCAAGGGGGGCCTTGCTTTGCTGGTAACTGCTGAAACGTATTCCTTAAGCCTGGGAGATCCTTCAGCAAAGCTAAGTGTACTGTCAATTTCAAGTCGCTTTTTCACTGCTAGAGTGTTCCTATACAAAGCCATGATGAATGAAAAGCCAGTTACTCTCACCACAGTTTCTGGTGCCTGGTGATTTGTACCTCTGGTAACATACATGTAAAATCATGGCTGTGAGCTACCCACAGATAACAGCTGCAGGCTTCACACCTCACCTGTAGATTTGGAATGGCCTGGGAGCTAGTTGATACTTTTCTATTCTCAGATGATTCATCTCCTTTTACAGATATTAAATTCTGTGGTGTAATTACTAAAAAGTCTTTCACGATCTTCTTGCTCAGAGATGAGTACTCAAATCATCTAGGATTAGGCTATAATTAATTATGAACAGCATTCCTTACAAGCACATCCACTTTTATGAACAAACCTAGTTTTTGCAATAGTTTTTGCTCCTCACAGCTACTTGACTTATGGTTGGGCTAAACAGGCTTCAGTCAGTAGTCTCCTTCCATCACTGCACAAGTGGGTTACTGCAATATCTTAGAAAATAGGCTGCCTTCTGTATTATCCTAGACACAAGAAACACTTAAGATGTCAGAGTTCTTCTGTAATTGGGCATGGCATAAGCCTCAGGCTTCTGCTACGTTGTTTTTTCAAAGGGCAGTATAATGCTACAGTCTTGAATTGTAGTGTCTAGGATTATCTTCAAACTGTGTTTAAGAAAAATAATAGCTAAAATGCTGCAGAGGGGATTTTAAAACACCACTGTTTTTCACAAGATGGGAAACATTCAGTTTTATTATATAGCTTTATATAGTTTAAAAATGCTTCTGTAAATAGATCATAGGACTTCTGTTTGTGAGGACATACAGTATCTTAGAAGCAGCAATACATATATATTCACTGAAGCAGAAGCCAAGCACTGTTTACATAACTCCCCCCCCCAAAAACCAGAAGACTTGCTTTCACTGAAATAGTCATACAGCTGCAGAGATCGTGCTTTTGCAGAAATTGAAGGGGGAGGGGGGAAATTAAAAGCAGGGCTGTTGGGTTTTTTGCCCTTAATGCTCCTTAATTTTTGTCTCGTCCTGCCCTCTGGTGGGAGCACAGGCCGCGGGTCTGTTGGTTTCACAAAGGCACATTTGTACAATGTAACCCCAAATTACACTGCATTTCTTACATAGCTATTTGTGAAAAAGAATGCGTATAACCTAACATAGGAAGGATTTAATGAAATACTAAGGGAAATACAATATTATTATTTTTTAATAAAAGGCTGTGTGTTGATTTATCTAAAAATTAACAAAGCACCTGCGGAATTTTCACAATGTTGCAATAAATATCCTTTCTATTCTAGATAGATATCTAAGTCACAATTAGATGAGAATGGATAGTAAAAAATATATATATAAACATACAATGTTCATTATTTAATGGTGTTTTAGTAAGAGCTCAAGATACAACATTATCTATAGCATGAGAGAAAGTTTGTTTATTTACAGATTACATAAATTCCTTTTTTTATTTCTAGAAGGATCAACAAAGATGATAGCACAGACTAGCTGTGGGTTACAGCTTGGTAGTTGAAAGGTACTTTAGATCTAACACATAGGAAGGACAAAAGCAGAATCAAAGGCCTTAAAAATGTTAACACTTCTCATCCATTTAACTGCTGCAATCCTGCTCTCACTGAATGATTTCCTCTAAGAAGTACAAAACAAGATACTACCAGCACACATAAATGCTAATTTTAACCTCTTCAGCACATTCAGCCATGTTTAGATTATTTTTGACACATCTGTATTGCAACCTCAATTCCTTCATCCCATGTCAGCTCAAAACACTTCTGTATACTCATGAACTCCCTCAGGCAGCCAGGTCACCCACTGGTATTTCAGCTTTCTCTTGCCCTGAACTCCAGGTGCTGTACACTCTAATGGCTGCAGGCTCATCTACACTAGAGTTGTAGCGGAGGTAGGAAAAATCATCCAGCCCCGCCCAGTTCACTGAAGATTTGACAGTGAAAACATAAGCACTGCAGTCTCTGAACACGCCAGAGCCTTTGAGGCAACAATGTTTGCAAGGGCTCACCGTCACAACAATAATAGCAAGACCAGGGTGTGACATTGGAGTACACTCACCTCCCCATGCTTCAGGAACCACCACAGGCCTCTTGATAAACCAGAACAGTCTCAGCGTCAGCCAGAGCCCTGTCCACCTCGCTTTCTTCAGGTGCATCTGCCTTGATCATCCATCCAAAAACCAAATGGATTCTGACACCTTTCCTTGGTTTTCTGCTGCACAGAGCAAGAGTTACATTTTAACGTATATATATATGCAAGCTGATAGAAAAGCTCAACCCTGTTCTCACCCAGACAATAGAAATCAGAAGTAACTGTAGAGGCATATGTAAGAATAAAACACTAAAATACCAGGAAGTATCAGAAACCAGAGCAGAGGCTTTATGATTTCCATATACATTGTGGCCTGGATTCTCAGCTAGTATAGAGCAGCATAATTTCCACTGCCTTCAACTTAACTGCTTTGCACTTACCAAGAATCCAGCCATGTGTGACAGCTTTGGGCAAGGGAAGATTGGACATCTTATCGCAGTTACATAGCAATTTGCCTAAGCTGTGAATTTACAAGTTGCAATCAGACTGGTCCATCCTGCAGAGGCATGTGAAAATGCCCCAGGCTACATGGCACAGAATTACACAATGTCCCTGACCAAAAACCTGGTAAGACAGGGTAGGTTGCAGATGAAGATGAATAGCCAGCTGCAGACTAAATCCAGAATGTTTAAGAGAACAATTTCTTATGATCGTGTATTACCACAGGACAACCTTTTCTCTACTTATCCACCTAATCCAGACTAATTTGTGCTCAGGCATTTAGGGATTATATGTCTTTATGAACCCCAGGTACTGGGGTACATAGGATTGTGTTTTCAGGGCCATTTGATGGCTTATTTTAATAATGCTCTAACCACACAATTAAAACCTGATGAGATCTCAGTTTGGTTAAGTTCAGTTAAACTGCCAAGGTTACAAGGAGGTGCTATAAAGTCTAATTAAAAAAGAGATCTCTCACTCTGTTTACATTGAAACACAGAAAGGATTCTGGTTCATCTCCAGTGACTGTAATTATTTAGTCCCTGATTTATACAAATTTATATCCTAAGTAATTCAGATGAGGACCTGATTCCGCAATCCCTGTTTGTGTCAAACAGTATATACTCAGGTGAATAAAAACATTGATTTTAATATTCTAACCGCACACAGGAAATAAGTAAATAAATGCGCAGGAAGCTTTGCAAGGTGAGAAGGTGTCTTATTTTTTGTGGTACTTTGGATTGGAAAACACTACCATGTTTGAAGTTGTTTGGTTGGGCCATCCAGCCCATAAGCAGTTTTCTGGACTTGCTCAGGGAAGAGGCAGATAGTCAAACCCTGCCTACTCACAGCCTGTGAGTCAGAGTAATCTTCCTAAAGCAAGCTAGAGGTAGCACGGGTCTGCCCCACCTCTAGGCCACAGAAAGGACCCCTCAGGGACCAGCCTCAGTGTTAAGTTCTGCAGAAGCTACAGAATGGAAGAAATTCCCACCCAGCAAGCTCTGGGGCTTTCAAGACCTCTTTGTGTAATACCTCTCCTTTTACCTGCTGTGATGCTCCAAAGTTTTTGCCCCAAAGCCCAAACAGAGTTGGAGCCAACCAGGGAGATGGCAAAGGCTTCGGACATAGCTCCCAGGCATGCTGCTTCACATATTGGGGTTTCTGACCAGAAGAGCAGACTTTTTTCATCAAACCAAGAGCTGGAAAAAAAGACAAGTTTTCAAGACACATGGTCCTTAATGGCTTTTCTGTGCCCAAAACCTCATTTTTTCCAACCAACTGGTCTGTCTAATACAAGATATCACCTCTGACTGTCCATCTTGCATACTCACCAAGCACTTAAAGTTATCTGAATAAAAGAAAACCTCTGTCATTAGAAAACACAGATAATTCCCTTAACAGATAGGACTGGTTGGTACATGTGTCTTGGCTCTGGACAGTTTTTGCTGTGGACCACTCATGGTCCTCCCTCATCTAAGCAGTGTGCAGCAAATTCCTTGCAAAATTTGTATCTGTTCCCTTCCACTAACATCACATAGGATAGTTTCTATAGCCTCACAAACTCTTTCACTCAACCCATAATGGAGGAAGACGGAAGTGAGCCTAAAGTAGGAAGATATTTCAGTGATCTTGTAAGAAGAGGAATTCTATAAAAGAGATTATTTCTATATAATCACTAAATGGCTTCCATATAACCATTAAGTGTCTGAGCATATTCTCCAGAAAGATGTGCTGCTTGGCAATCCCAGTCATCCCACTGTGATACCATTAGAGGACTTGCTCTTTTTGCCCAGGATGCAGCCAGCATAAATTACCTGACCTCCCAGACAAGATTTTAAGCTGCTTAAAGGAAAGCAGCAAAGTACATGTCACAAATACAAAAAAAATTTCTGCATTTCCCAGCAGCATTAAGTACAACAGAAACCATCAACATGCCTCTGTGTGTGTGTGTGCGCGCGCACGTGCATGTGCAAGAGAGTACCAGTTGTCCTGACAAATAACAGAAAAACAAATTCCAGTTGTGCAAATTTTAAAAATCCATTTGAGCTCACATCCTGTAAGGCTGCATCAGACATAACATGTTGTACTACATAAAGAATATTGCAAATATTTGTTTTCACTATAAAAAGAAACAAACTGTAGCTAATTAAATATCTCACTGCCTTTGGAAAAGAAAAGAGAATAAGAGGAGGCTGAGACGGCTACCTGTACTAGGCCCAGTGACCAGAAACTGTAACTAAGGAACCTACCTTGCTTCTAGCACCGGGCACTGATTTGCTTTTTCATTGCTGACTGTGGTCTGCGGCTGGGCTCTCGCTCTCTGCAGCCTGACTGGCAGTGTAATTCACCTTCTAGAAAAACTCCCTGCAGAGATTTTGTTGCAATGCCTAGTGGAGATGGTCAGGTTTTCCATCTCTTCAGACTCCAGTCAAGTGCTTTAAGCATTATGACCAAAAAGTGAATGACCCAGTTAGAGAATAAAATATTAATACTTGTATATTTTCTGTCTCCTAAGCAGCTATTCTTCTCTTCTTTCTTGTTTCAGATGATCTAAAATACAAACACACACATGAAAAGATTAAGGCAAAAATATACATTATTATTTCCCTCAGAAAGATATGTGCTCTCCCCTACCTGAGATATTTTCTGCCACAGCTTGTAACCAGCAAACACTAGAAAGACATTTGCATCACTTCATTGGAGAGATGTGAGGGAACCTGCTGGCTTGTGTTAGGGAGCTCTCATCCCATTCACGTCATGGATCTCTGCCCCAGCACCTGGAGCGCCTCATCCTCCCCCTCCTTCTCCAACCTTGGGGTCGCAGGGCTGTTTCTCACACTTTTTTCCTCACTCATCACCACCTTTGTGGCATTTTGCCCTTTCTTAAACACGCTTTCACACAGGCACTACCGGCTTGGCTGAGGGGCTCAGCTGTGCCCTGCAGTGGGGTTGCTGGAACTGGCTGGAACCGGCTGGAACCGGCTGTGCACAGCATGGGGCCGCCCCGGCCTCCCCTCACAGAGGCCGCCCCTGCAGCCCCCTGCTGCCAGCACCTCGCCACAGACACCCAATAAAGTACAGAGAAACCCAATAAAGAGAAAAATCAGGACATTTTCTGGGATCCAGTGAAGTGAAACTCGCACCGCTCTAAGAATGACAATAGTTTGCTGTCTTTCCTTGATGAAAAGTGCTATTTTTCCCCACTCGCAGAAGGGACTTCTTTTTAGCAGTTGTTTGAAATTTGTGTGATCCCTTACGGTCCGGGCAAGTTGAAATTGAATTCTCCTTAGTGAAATGAGTCATTGCAATCTTCCACTCACATCTGCAATCACATCCATGCCTGGCTAACTATTTGAGCTGGTCAAAATTACGATGAAAGAAATACACCATCAGCTAAAAAGCGCTTGCATGAGCGAACTGAACGGATTTTGAGAAATACTGCCATTCCCAAGAGGCAGCTGTATTGCCTGTGAGCAGCTAAAGGTGAACTGAAATTTCCAACCTAGTTCTCCTAAAACATAGTTTTTACCCCAAGAGAGACTGCAAACTGTTGGCTTCTTATCTTAATTCAGGATGAAAAAAATTCTTTACAGAAAAAAAAAATCATTGAATGTTTTCCTGGAGGAAAATTCCATTTTCCAATTGCGTTCCTAACTCCTTCGAGCAGTCTCTCTTTTCAAAAGCATTTTTATGAAAGCTCTTCCAGTAGGGAATATTTTATGAAATACGTTTGAAAGAGATGGCCATCACCCAAAAGATGCAAAGACACATATTAGCTTCTCCCAACAAATAATGTAATTCTCCCCCTCAGATCAGCCAGACGAGAACATACTTCAACAGAGCAGCAAACAAGATGGCCGTCTCTGTCCTCTGCTATTCCAGCACACGCTGCTGGGAAAATGCTCACTGCTCACTTCACAAACTGCAGGTCGTTAGCAGGACCATAAAGGATAAGTAAATATGCAAACATGAGTCTAATCTATTTATTACCTATGACCTATTAATGAGCTAAAAAATAACAGCTTGGAATTAATTGTTGAGGATACTCGGTACACCAAGAGGAAAAAAAAAAAAAGCAGCCTCAGATCAAATTTTCTTCCAGAAGTTGCTATATAGGGACAAAATCTTCCTTTTATGCACCTACTTCTTAATCTTTGATAAAATTTTAATATGGTCCACAAAGGGTCATTAAATCCTCCAATTTTATATTTAGAAGCCCATAGAATTTCTTCAAAACCAACAACCACCCATTTTTTACTTGAAGCAATAGAAAGTCCATCACTCCTTTCCTCGTTCCTTCCAGACATTAACACATCTGACTCACAAAAGTTTCACCTGAAACACTATAGACTGACACTGATACAATCATGTAAGTCACCTTCTTTACTGCAGCAGGATTACAAATAGGAATGCTCCTCCTAACATGGCTGTAGAAATGCAGTCCAGATTCTTAGTGCTAAGGGACAAAGAAGTGGATGCTTCTGCCTGGGCAGAGGTGACAGTTTTGAGAGATCGTGCTTTAGAAATCACACTGATGGCATGTGCCCTCAGAGCCAAGAGCCGTCAGGGAGCCCAGTTTCCTCTTCCTACCTTCACCATAGGTACCATGATTATTGTTTTTATCTTTCTACCAGTACAGAAAGTCTCCTCTTCTGCTGCTGTTTGATACATTTGTCAGTAGATTTCTGTGAGTTCTATTATGCGAAAATCTGGACCTTCATTAAAGCAAAGTAATAAGGTAACTTTTATACCTGCATTAAGTCATAAAAAATACATCTATTTTTAGGAAGTAGTTTATACACCTACGAGTGACATTATTATTCCTTCATTCCTGTCATTTCTCCAAAAGAAAAAAAAAAAGTAATTTGTACTACAGAAGTGATTATATCCCCCTAACAGTGTCTGACTGTGCTAGGCACAGTAAATGCATGAAACAATAAAGTGACTTCCTGCCTCAGAGAGGTTACACTTTAAGCATATGTGACAACAGATGGAGAAAACCCTGGAGTATTAATACTGCATGCACCAGAAGGGATTTCAGAGAGGTTACACTTTAAGCATACGTGACAACAGATGGAGAAAACCCTGCAGTATTAATACTGCATGCACCAGAAGGGATTATTCTCACCATGCATGAATTAGACTGTACACTGTTGCTGCTTGTACTGAAAGTCCTTGGTCCAATACCACATCTTGCAGGACTGGAGGTGGAATTAGATTTTCTTTCAAAGTCTGCAGATTGAGTGCTCCCTCCCACACATTTCATTATACTGCTGTCAAAGTTCATTCTCACTGGCATTGTCATTTTTATTTTGAAAATGTTTTCAGATTGCAAGAGGCTGCAATGGAAAGAATCACTGACACAAATTTGGCATGCTTTTCTGCAAGCAGTAGAAGGAAACTCTGCCTGCATTGCAGGCATGACAATCAGCATATCCCATGGGTAAGACTACTTGTTTCCCTCATCTGAAAGCAACACAGAACATAGCTGCACCAACAGTCATCATTTACTTTCCTATCAGCGCACCAGTGGTCAGCAACAGGGGAAGAGGAGAACTTAGTACAATCTAGCATGTTGTGCTTGAATATGCAGGGTCTGGAACATTTCTGCAGCAAACTATTGATCTGGAAGTCCAGACGGTTTGTAAGCAGTGCCCTTACAAGTAATTTTCACTCTGACCAAGCCAATTTAAAATCTGTTATGCTTGTCTCTACTGAGAACAGCTTTTGGCATATCTCAAACACATTGTAGAGTGGTTTTCATTTTTGAGAAGCTTTGTTTCTTCTTCTTATGCCTAATACATTTGAACTTCCATAGAAGGACTAATCAAACCAAAAGAATACTCTGTTATAGGTTCTGTGTGGACCAGATGTGCTTCCATTGATGTTGCCAAGAGATTTCTCCCAGTGGATTTGAATTGGGAACGTGAAGAGACCATATGGTAGTAAAGATAATTTACATAGCACCTTTTATCACCAAATATCACAAAGCACCTTGCAAATCACCTACTGCACAGGAAGAATTTCACTCAGAACTGAAATGCAAATACCTTTGGGGTAAAACTTGGCAAAAACATAATAGCACACAGTAATGCTATGAAACAACTTGTAACTAGTTGTGAAGAATAAAATCGTAGCAAACTGAAATCATGAGAGGAACATAGGCAGGCAAATTATAGTTACAAATCACTTGCAAACTGCATAGTTTGACCCTATATGTGAAGCAATAGTCTATTAAAACTAGTTTCTTCCTTTTGACAAATGCAACTCTTAAAATTATCTGCAAACATAGACATTGAAAACAGAGCACAAGACTAAGTGGATAACTTACATTAGTTTTGCAGACTTAGTGTGCATATGTACAGTAAATGTGTATACCTCATCTCAATGTCCCAAAAGGTAATGTGGCCAAGAAAAGTTATACTATTTTTTATATTTGTTATTAGGAGGTAGTGTGGGAGGCTCTGGACAGTTTCTGATACTGTCATGCATATTACTACATAAATTAGAATAATCAAGAAAAAGCAGTTGTTTCAAATACAGTAAAATTTTCTTTCTACCCATCTTGGGAAAAATGAACAGTAGGAGAAAGGACATGTGATAGAGTGCAATACACATCAGAGTCAGCAAAGAAAACAGTATTTAATTTTCAAATGAAACAACAAAGTTGCTTTAGTGAGGTCTATTACTTGAAAATGTTACCTTCTTTGGTTATGATTCTACCCCTTCCAGACTGACACTTTGTTTCAGCCCAGAATCTGTCTTATCTCCTGTAGATATATTCATATTATGTTTATGTGCTATTAAAAGGCAATTCTAAATGCTGCTCAACAAATCAAATTAATATTAAGTAGACATACAACTTAATTTAATGTATGCTGCGTATTTACAGAGCTCCCAGAAGAACTCACTATAAAATCATTCACTGCACTTAAAATGAAACTGGAAATGTAGTTTTTATTTAAAGAGATTCTTGAGACAAGGATTTTCAAAGAACCCAAGAAGTTCAGCTTCCAGCTCCTACCTTTTGATTTTCTCTTTCTAAGAATTGCTGACCACCCACAGTAATCCAGGCCGGTCATACAAAGCCACAGCAGTCTTGGTATCATCTTTATCCTCATAACCTAGCCACAGCGGTCCTTCCTATCCCAGAAAAGATAAAGATGTAAAGACAATGTTACTGATTCTGTAGTAAATGACCAGCAGCTCTTGTCCTCATTCCAGCATTGCAATCTTTTGTAACCAAGAGCGCAACATTTTCAGCATAGCCATGTGACAGCAGCAAAACTTTTGTGTATTAACCTAGCTGCGAATTAGGAGCAAAGTGTTTTCTTGGAGCTGTTCAAACCTTAAAATTGACTGTGACAAGATACAGTGTCAGGATATTCCTGTTCGCTCCAAAGGAAGAACAGCAGAAACTGTACAGCAACATGTGGCTGTCTTGAAAATTATGGGTTAGAAAAGACACCAAAGATTTAATGAATAGAAACGCAGATCTCAGAGGGGAGCAGCACAGCCATGTACTGAGGTCTGCTTACCACTGACATGCACCTAATTAGCATTCCTGGAAAATGTGCACTAGCAATATCACTCCACAATCATGATGCCCATTTTCATGGTCATGTTTTGTTCACCCTCCTGATTGTAGTACTTACAATCAGAGGTGCAGAATAGCATGAATGCAGTACACTCAACCCCCAGGAGCAATCTTCTGTTTTTATTTTTGAAGTAAAAGTTATATGCACTAAAAGGATGTGAAAAGACTATTATTAAACTACCTTTAAATATGTTCAATGGCACCACATGCTGACTCAGAAATTCCTTTCCTCCAAGCCAAGAGTGGAGGGCCTAATTGTGAATGCTTTATTACTGTGTTAATAAATGTACCGTATCATTCATTCCTTTTCAGAAAAATTTCTCACAGGCCTTTTTTAATACAATGTTTTAAAGCTAAAACTCCAATATATCTATTTAGAAGAGCAATCTCAGCTTCTGTAGTAAAAATAATAATAATAACACTTACCATACTTTAGATCTTCAAAGTGCTGTACAGATATTAAGTAATTTGTCCCTGTTGGCAAGGATTTTAGTTTGCATTGGACAGTAAGTAGCAGCAGGTATCTTACTCCCCTCCCCCTGCCGCCCTTAAGGTACTTTCCCCTTCCTGTTTTATTGCACATATGCTAGATGAGGGCTTCACTTCTCTGTCCATGGGAATTCCAGACATCCCTTACTGGTGCTACTGAATGGTTTGAATTTGCTTTTACCAGCCAGACGAACCCATCAGACATCTATTATTTGTAAGATCTCTCAGGAATTGAAAGGAGAGTCAACTTTCTTCTGAGGCCTGCTCTCTTGCCATAACACTGAGCTGCCCTGGATAGGTTTCACAAGAAAATATCCCCTTTTTTCTAGCTCCAGTGCCCTTATTTACTATCACAACTAATAGAACCAGAATAAGCCAGAGTCTCGTCTTTTGCAAGTGCTGGGGTAGAAACTCTCAATAAGTGCAGTTCCAGGGATGGTGCTTACACAAATACAAGGATAAAAGTTATTGTCCTTAGTTTTTTCAAAGTAGCCCAGTGAAGCAGGGCTTGACAATTCCT
>NW_009198175.1:12411-21127 GCF_000690835.1 Fulmarus glacialis
GACCACCTCCTTTTCAGATGGCAGGAAGTGCAGGCAAGAGAGTCGGTTCTGCTCTACAAACTAGGACCAACTATACAATAACTGAGATTTGTAAAGCCAGAGCCTGTCACAGCAGCAATGAGAGTCTGCCATTCCAGAAAACAGCTGAACTTAAAACGTATGGCACTCCCATCCCACCCAGAAACTCAGAAGCTGGTACAGTCCCAGTTCCTCTTTGCAGCATCTCTTCTTTCTGTAAGTGTTCAGTAGTGTAAAGTACCCATGTCCTTGAAATTTCAAATTAAACCCTAAATAGATTGAGGAGTTTGCAGATGTAATGAGCATTAATTCAGTAGTCTCTTGTCGGCAGAAGAGCATTCTATGTTCAAGTGCATTATAGCCATTTATCTTTTGCTTATCCAGGAAACTATTTCTATAAGCTTGTGAGGGGAACATTGTCAATAAACATTAAAATAAAACCATTGGAGCAGCTTGGCAATCCGACTTCCCGATGGTACAAGCATAGAGGTAAGGCATACCCACAGCAGCTGTGAATGTGCTGTGACCTTCTGTTGCTTCACTGTCTTCCCTTCCTATCTCATAACGGTACGTGTCCTGGAAGTGTTCTGCCGCATGCTTGCTTCCCCAGGATTGTATGGCTACCTCTGCAGAAGCAATTCTGAAGGGTTGTGTTAAAACCCAACTCCCTGCTTTCGTGACCAATACAAACCAGTAGATCTAGAGAAAACAGCCCCTGCACAGTGATCATCTTGTCCTTTGCCAATACCAGTAAACAGTGCTGCAGGAAGACACAAGCTGGTATTTTGCCACAGAGACAGCACTTCTCTATCACACAACAAAAAAAGACATTCGTTTCTTAGGTGCCCAAGTCAATTATCTTTGATTCAGACATCAGTTGTTAAGCTTTTCTCTTGAAAAACTAACATGTACATGGCTTGTATTTTCCTTTATACCCAGAGGTATATTCTGAATTCTGTCTTGGAGGCTGCAGTAGTTACAGATTAGGTTTTGATGACAAGAGTTAGGAAGGTATTATTTGTAGAGGGTAGGACTTGCTAGAAGAATTTATACAGCTGAGGAAAAAATACAAGATTTCTGGGTCTGAGAGGATGAAGCAGAATTGTTTATCTCTGATGCCACACAGAAAAATTTCTGAGCTGATTTATTGCATAGCTTATGAAAGATCAACACATGTGCAGAGAACAAAATCATTGTTTTCTTTTCTTCTTCCCAGAACCATAAACCTATATTTCAAAAGCCACTGCTGAAGTGGAGGATGAGATGGAAAGCTTGAACTCTGACTCAGTTTTCAAGGGCAGGTCTCTCACTACTTAACCCAGGAATTTTCTCAGTTTTCTGTTGCATTCTATGCTGCCATCATCTGGCTCTTTTCATAAAACCTGACATTTTCTAAATCTCAGTTATCTCCAGGCCTGAGTTGTTTCTCTGGGTAGGAAGCTTCAGCACTTTTCGTCAAGATATTTCACAGCAAGGATTTGCCTTTGTCCAAGCAGCAAGCCTCTCTCTCCAGCCACCACACTCCCAGAATATTTACCTAGCCTCCCTTTGCCTAACTGAGCACTCAAGATAGAGGGAGAATGTTGATTTATGTGTCTTTTCATACTCAGACCTACTATTCTGATTCCAGCTCTCCTCAATCATCCACTAGAGATTTCTTGATAGCAGGCCAGTTACTTTCAGCATGTCAGCCACCAGGGTCCTGACTATGTCCCCCTAACAAGGGAATGCAGACATCTGGTCATGGAAAACACCTTTCCTCCTACAGTAAATGGGTGTTACCAACTCCTCCAGTGATTTAATTAAATATAAACAGGTTGTTTACTTACTCTGAGGCAAATATTTTTTTCTGCCTGACAGGGCAATGATAAAAGGCAAGACAATCTTTCCAATCAGTTTACACTAACACAAGGCACATTGCTTCCAAGAGATAGAATCATAGAATCATAGAATCATTAAGGTTGGAAAAGACCTCTAAGATCATCAAGTCCAACCGTTAACCCAACACCACCATGCCCACTAAACCATGTCCCTAAGCGCCACATCTACACGTCTTTTAAATACCTCCAGGGATGGTGACTCCACCATTTCCCTGGGCAGCTTGTTCCAAGGCCTGACCACTCTTTCAGTAAAGAAATTTTTCCTAATGTCCAGTCTAAACCTCCCTTGGCGCAACTTGAGGCCATTTCCTCTCGTCCTATCGCTAGTTACTTGGGAGAAGAGACCAACACCCACCTCGCTACAACCTCCTTTCAGGTAGTTGTAGAGCGTGATGAGGTCTCCCCTCAGCCTCCTCTTCTCCAGGCTAATCAGTCCCAGTCACAACCTTCACCTCCTTCCCATTCAACTGGCAACCAGAGTACTGTGTAAAGATCCAGAAACACTGATCTGACTAATATTTGGATTTTTGATGGCTGATAAAACTCTCAGGGAACCATGTAAGCACTGACACTAATGCAGACGTGGGGGAGAAGAATACATACAATAAACTTTGCTTCACCTTTAGATTGCAGCACACCACTTTGGGTCCTCAGGAAAGCCTGTTTTCTTTTAGCATTTCCAATGTTTGGCTTTTTGTCTACTCTCTGTTCTTCATAGGAGCCCTCTAGTCTCTGCGCATGCCAGACAAAAGTCTGCTTAGCAAAACATGTTCAGCTGCTTTGTCTTCCTGCCAAAGGATTCACCCAACCTGTTATGTAGGTAACAAGGACAAGAAAGCAAGGTTGCCTGCCTCTCTGCTGTCCAGCCACACCCCAGTTCCCCATGCAGAACAGAAAGACACTA
Source organism: Fulmarus glacialis (assembly GCF_000690835.1). NCBI lineage: Eukaryota > Metazoa > Chordata > Aves > Procellariiformes > Procellariidae > Fulmarus > Fulmarus glacialis. The sequence continues at coordinate 15,214 of NW_009198175.1, forward strand.
CATAGAACATTCCTGTTGTACATGAACTGCAAACAAGCAAACACAGCAGATACCCTCTACCACACAGCACATCAATTAATGTGTGTAGTTCTTGACAGGATACTAATCGATCACCATAGGGAGACAACAGCATGGGGTTACTGGGAGACATTCCAATATGCTTTCCTTCATTCTTTTTCCCAAACGATTGCCCAGGAGAGGTAGGTTGGATAAGGCTCTGCTGGAGCTTGGGATGCCCATTTTTCAGAGTATGGGAATTACTGGATACAAAGAGACTTTCAGGCCTATAAATTAGAATTAACAAGTCTTGGGGCAAACCAGAAAATTTACATAGGGCATATTTACATAGGGAGAGTAAGGAGAGACAAACCTAAAAAGAGAAAAGAAGGAGGGAGACTTGGTCTTAGAAACTTTAAGAATGGCTGCTTGGATTTAATCCCCACAGCTGAGTCCTGAGAAATTCTGCAGAATCAAAACAGAAATTAAATAGAGACTTCTTTAATGAACAAATTAAAAATATGGCTAATACTGGATATGCAGAAATGACCACGTATTCTGCCTGAGAACTAACTTCAAATGACAGTGTGCTGAAATTTACAGATCCTCTATTTGCTATTTATTTTTGTATTGACAGAACAGAGGTGGGACAAAGAGGCTGGAGGACATGACAGCTGAATCAAACCTCCATTCTGAATTCAAATCTGAATTGGTCCTGAATCAATACACGCAGGTCTTGAGCACCACTGTGTGCCTCCCCTAAAAAGCTTCACTGGCCTGAATACTAGATGAATGCCTCCCTTGTGGCATCCTGGCAGAACTGGGCTGAGACTTTCAGATCCATTTAGGAACTGGCAGAAATGGAACTGGGCTCCCAAGGCTTGAAAGAAGTCTCAATCCTAAAGCAGCAACACAGAAAGCAAATGTGTACCTCTGTAAAAATACTCACGTCAGCACAGCTAAATATTGGAGGCTTGAGGAAATACCTTACATACAGTTGTTTGCAGAGGAAATGCAGACAAGTCCTTTATTGGCCCTATACAACATTGCCGGCATTTATTTCTTACACAGCCAATTTTCCTAGCCTTGACCTGCATAACTTTAGAGTAAGAAGGAAATAGAGAAGCAGGAAATCATGTAGAAATATGTGCCACATGTTCCTCACTCATGGATTAAACAAAACAAAGAATGCTTCATTTCATTTTTCAAGCAGGCGCTCTATGTTTCTGGAGAGTGCTGATGCCCTGTGATATCTGAGCAAGATAGCATTAGGACTGTACACACTGTATTCCTCCTTGCTTTCTTAATAAAAGAATAATGAACTCAGTCATGCAGAAGCAATACAACATGCTGCTATGAAGGAGACCTCAAAGCCCACTCAGCTGCTTCACTGGTGTGTATTAAAATTAATGAGTTTCTGCTACAGAAAGAAAGAGGTGTCCTTACATGGGAATGAGATCTATGATCTTTGTACTGTAGCACAACCACTGAGCAGCACAGAAATCTGCACAGCTCAGTCTCAAATAATAAATTTCTTTCAACAGGAGGAAAGTGAGGACAGATTGAATATGCTTACTATACATATTGAAACAGGGGATAGGAGAGCTTTTCATTTGCATCTTAAGCACCTTCCCATTAGTAAAGACTGGATTGCTGTTAAGGCTCTCTTTTCTCCCCCCATTTATATAGCTAACAGAGCAAAAAATTGGCAATATTGCATGCCAGCCAGCACCTGAGACTGCTAACTCAGCCAATATAGTCACAATACTTAATGGATCTCAATTACAGAGCCCTTATTTTTGTGCATGGGAACATATATCTAGAGGTCAGCACATTTCATTAATATTTTTGATTAACACATCCTTCACAGTGGTTTTGAGCTTTTAATGCTTCCCAGTTAATGAAGCAAAATTTTGAAGCAGCTATTAGCTTGGTACATAATACAATTTAAAAAATGCTGTTTCATTAAGACAGCTCAGTTTTATCCCAAATTCTTCAAGGTTTCATCCAACTGCAAAGAGGAGTTAATAACACACTGCTACACTAACACCTCTTTGAAGCTTCTTTCCTGTCTCTGAGTTCCAGTGAGGAACAAAAATGACGAGCATGTTTCATATCTGAAAAGCACATCAAGTATTTTGTGAGTTCAGCTCAAGCCTTTTGCTTGGACTGAACTTCTAACTGTAGGACACTTTTATTGCCCAGAATCTTAAGGAAGAATAATTGCCCAAAATCTTAAGGAAGATCACTTCCTTTTCTTAGGTGCTAGAGACACATCAACCTCAGCTATATCAATAAATGCCAGCTTCAACCATAGCATAGAATTCCAAGTGCCAAATCATGGTAAAAATCAGAAAACCAGGATGATCTCAAAACTGCTCTGAACTGTCCTATAGGCACCAAACATTCCCATCTTACTGAGGAAATTTGATCTCAAACTAATCAGATTTGACATTTGTGCACTTTCTGTTCCAGAGTTCATTGCAACCTATAGAGAACTCTGAGCTTTTACAGAGCAGGAAAAAGAAAGGGGGGAAAAAAAAAAAGAAAAAAAAAATCTTGAAGAAGCATCAACAATCCAATCTGCTAATGTGTACAGCTTTCCAAATTTAATTTTTTTAGGTTCCTGTGGCTGTGATTTATACCTAAAAATCTTTGCTATGTCACTGATGTTGAACTCCGTGTTTCCACAGTATACCTGTCTCAGTCTGCAAACTGCTTCTGTTCTAATTCAATCAAGTTCAGCCTATTAATAGTATCATGGAAAGGGCAGTTAATTTTGCTTATCTCATTAAAATCCAGAAATCTGCTATACTGCCATGCCATTAAATCCCAGTCAGTCTAGGAGCATTCCATTAGGACTGCATTAGTTCATCATTACTGAAATTTATTTTTCTTTTAGTCTCATTAGAGTCAAGCTTTCTCAAAAAAGATATCACATGAAGAAACATGACATCTGACGGTCAGCCTCTATCACTTCTTTTTGGGAGGAGGTTTTTGGAAAGGCAAGAAAGAAAATGGAAATGAAAATGTGTCCCAGAAGACTCCAGAAATGGTTATTTATATAGCCATAAGGAGAGAACGGTCCATTTTATCACTTCCCTGTTGCTAGCCGGCAAACCTCCCTTTGTGTCTCTCTCCACTCCCCTACTTTTGTAGAAGGGGCAAGCCTGAAGTTAAGCTCCAGAGAGTACCTGGGGAATACTCTGATTCTGGGGATATTTGAACCCAAATGCAGTTGATTCTAGCTTCTCTAGTTTAGCCAAAGCAAAACCCCAGCACTGAGCAATCTGTCATATATTCAGTAAAACCTCAGACTGGGCTCTGGCAAAAGACTGATTTCCTTCCTCCTTCCCTTCTAAATTAGAGACACTGCAATTGGATGTGTAGTCTCACAGAAACATAATTCTTAAGAGACATTTCCACAAGGACTTCCAACGCCAAAGAGGGAGATACCACCGCTGCTAAAAGGAATCATACTAACAAGACAGAGGCTATGTATACATCAGCAAGGCCTGGGGTTCACTAGAAACAGAGCTGTGGAATGAAACAGTTGGTACTGACGACCTAACATCCTCACTATGCATATTTCATGGGGGTTTACCTCCGATAAGAACTAATCAGGTCCCATTAGGGGCTGAATGCTGTTGGTGAGCATTGAATGTGCTCTTGGAACACATCGTCCTCTTCAGTTTCATCTGAAAGAGATCCAATAAAGCACCCCAAGACTGCTCCATTATATGAATCAAAGCATGTTTAGCAGGGACAAGCAGATTGGCTTCAAAAGCACATTCCTGATCCGAACTAAACCACTAATCTAGACACACTATAAATTCTTCTGTATGAGACCCTAACAGCAGAATATACAGAGGAATAAAATACATTCTGTGCTATGCCCAGAGACGCACCCCTGAAAAGTGGAATCAGGATGCATCTTCCAAAGTGAGGTGATGCTATGTGAAAGACAAACAGATGGGCAGGCAATTTTTTAAATTAGAGATAATGGAATAAGGCAATTTAAAGTAATTTTACTCCCTCTAAGAGTAAAATTTACTTTTACATTTTAAGCAAATGAGAGCAGCTATGCAGCACAAGTCACAGAGCTAAGCACCAAGAGGAGTATCTTAGAAATTTCTCCAGTGACATTCAAATGACAGAAAAAAAAGATCAGGATTTTTTACAGGTTTAAGACCTTTGACACTTTCCTGTATCTAGACTTTGTCACACAAAACTAACCAAAGGTATTTTGACATGCCTAAATAGAAATAAAATTATTTTTATTCAGACAGAAATTAAATATAGTAAGAAAACTTCAAAGCAACCTATTTTCAGCACTCTGTGAGAGGCTGGAAGACATTAACAATTGTATATATTTGTTTGGAAATGTTTACAACATACTTGAAAAGCAGGCAACTAAGTTAGCCCAGATTTCTAATGCCAGGAATCAAATTCAGTCAGAGCACCACTTTAGTGTTTCAGATTAAAGTTTGGCAGTACTTTGTGTAGGAAAACGACACATAGGAAATGACACAGTGTAGGGGGGTCACTTTCATATGACACAAAATTGAACAATATATTATTAAACATATAATTTAAATTAATTTCAAGAATACTAATCTGAAAGGTGATCCGCTGCCAAATGAAACACAATTTTCATTCATTGCAGTGAATCAGTTCCTGATTATCATAGGTGATATTTGCAAATCTGTAGAGACTTCAAGTCAAGCTGTAAATTCGCATTTCAACATCTCCATAAAATACCTCAATTTTAAGGAAGTCTAAGTATGTACAGCTCTTGACTGACTTAGATGGCACTTCCTGAGAACAATGTAGAGAAGCTGAGACTTCACACATTGTGCTACTGCCTCTCATACCTGACCAGCTGAACAAAAAATAATGAAGCATAAATCCATCAGCTGCCCAGAGCTGTTCAGTTGCCAACCCACCGTGCTACTGCTTCTCTGTTCTGGTTAAACTGAGCAACAGTAAAAAAGATGGTATCTTAAGAGAGGAGGAAAAGGCATTCTTTTGCTTTAAAGCTGTTTTGGATTAAAATTCAATAGCAGCAAGACTCAAAAGAAAGTAATCAAGAAAGTATCATCACATTTGTAATACTGTATAGCAGTTCTGGGAACAAAATTATTTCTTCAGACAAGCAAAGTTCCTGTAGTACAACAAATAATATTAAGATAATTTCAAGCTACAGACACTACTATATGAAGCGGAAGTCTCCATATAAAGTAAAGCCAACATGGTCTGTGGTCCTTAATGTACATCTATGCATATTTTTAAACATCCAGAATAGAGCACTAACTGCATGTTCCTGTCTTTTGCATCACATAGACCCAGACATCGCTTCCATGAATAAGCAAGAAAATTTTTATGTTATGAAGGAAGGGAGATTTTCTTACCAGTCACAGTCTGGCAGGTACCTCTCTGTTTTGTCCAGTCTTTTCTGAATATTTGTGTATGTTCATTACTTTCCCATCCCATTTTTAGTATTACTGTTCAGGTATTGGTTTACCCGAATTTGACCGAAACATTCAGAGTAGACCAGAATTAAACCTTTGTGAGTAATGCTTGAACATGGCACACAGTAAGTCTTTATTAAATATATATATACATAGTGGATGCATATAAATTATATAATTATAATACCATAATTACACTTCTGACCCCCTTTTTAAAGGGTGACAGGCCTATAGCAAAAAATAATCCCATGGATATGGTTTTAGAGATCATAAAAAAAATACAAAAGACAAATATTTGAAAATAAACGATATTGTTTCTGTCCAAGTACTTTCTAATGAATTAGGACTCTTACATTGCTCTAAAAATAACTGTGTCCTGAGGCATTAAACAGTCAATAATCAAGCTCGAGATTCAGTACTCTGTTCCTGCTGGTAGTCGCCTTTCT
>NW_009198175.1:21254-46320 GCF_000690835.1 Fulmarus glacialis
CCCCCCCCCTCCGCTGCCCGCCCCCCCCAAAGCCGTTCCGCCGCGCCCGCGGAGGAGGGGAGGTGTCGCAGCCCCGCTGCGCCCGGCAGAGCCCCCAGCCCGCCCCGTCCCGCACCCCCACCTAAACGCTGCGGAGGTCCGGTGCGGGTCCCTGCAATACCAGAGAGACCCCATAAGAGGGAGACTTTATCGCACCAGACCTTGTAAGCGAGATACTTAAAATACAACCCTTGGGAGCTCTTTTATCAAGACCTAATCCACACTACAGACATTCTGGAAAGACTTAAATGTGAAGAATTCTTTTGGAAGGAAATATTTTTAAAATTACAACATTTGAGTTCTTATGCAATTTAAAGATGCAAATCTTGTATAAAGGAGTTGATATTCAAATCAGCGTAGTTAAAGATTTTTTTTTAATCTCCTTTAAAAGTATTTCTCACTAGTACTTAACTTTTTTTTCTTGTCTTTTCCTGAAGACAAATAACTAGGGCAATATATACACAAGCAGCACAGGATTTTTAGGAGTTTTACCTGCCCAAGTGTAGAAAGGACAGCTACAAAATTGTATTTTCCAGTTCATTTACATTTACCTACCCAGAAGATGGGACCATGAGTTAAGAAGGAAGGCTAGGAGGTGGTACCATGACACAGTTCACCAGCCTTCACCTCTGCTGGTAGAAGGCCAAAACTCCAGGACTAGTGAGTCTCATACATCAGCAGATCTCCCCATCAGCAAAGAGCAGACCTTATTTATAGCTGGTAATCTTGCGCAGCAGGAGTCACCTCTGGGAAATGGGGTACGCTGCTTGCAGAACAAAGCTTGTTTCAGCAGCACAAGTATCATAGACTTGGACCCAGATTGCTACACAGCTGGTGTTTCTGTGCTAACCAATGGCTGTGCCAACCTACCTTTACTTATATTACAAAACACAGAACAATATCCCAGCTGGCCTTTGAATATTTCCATGTCTCAAAGAGATCCCACATCACCAAAATGGAAAGAACTAAAAAGGCTCTGTCTTTCTGTGATAGTTCAGAGATTTACATGCCAGATCCCCCAACCCCTGAAACTTTCCCTGCAAGTGGCAATGGCACCTCACATTTCTGACCAGATCCCAACCTCCCCACTTCCTTAACTCTTTGTTCCTGACATATCTGTTTAGAGAAGCAGCTTTTCCGTATTTTTCAATTTGTTTAATATACAACTTGAATATTTGAGACTGCATATTCTTTTGGCCAAATCTTTTGCAGATTTGATGCAGACATTCTCTGCATCATGTATGCTGAATCCTGCACAGCATACATGAATCTGAGCCCGTCCAAGATATAGCTCAGAGAGCAAGTATGGCATCTTGTCAAATACAGAGCCACGTTTCCTTTCATTCTTCACACACCATTAGATCAATAAATCAAGGTGTCATGAAACTTGACACAGGAAAATCGAACAGGTGCCATTAAATTAGTGCTTTCAAAGCAATTTTGCATGAAACAAAATATGTATTGACTCTATATCCAACTCTTATTCTATCTCCAAGAAAATTTAGCATACCTGATCACAGTTTAATTTTAGAATGCATTTGCTGTGATTTTTCCTGAAGACTGTCAACACACTTATCTCATTTAAAATAGTTCATGATATGAAAGTTTATAATTTTTGTTAAAAGCAACCTTTAGCATCTGCCTAGCATTTTTATCTGTCCAGAAATTACAGTAAATCACCACAAACTTTACCTCACCTGCTAATTTAGTTAGGCTATGTCCAGAACAAAGGGCCACAATAAATGCCAAAGTAAGGGCTACACCCACTTATAAATCACACAGCCCCAAGTCTCTTATATAGCAAGTTAAATATTTACTGGATTATAAGCAGCAAACAACACAAGTAGGTCCCTCAGATGAAAACTGATTTATCAGAGGAAAAGTCTTTAGCAAGTATTTCTTAGCCCCACCATGGACATTTCTAAAATATCTTTTTCCATCTGTTTTTCTTAACACCACAAAAGAAGGTCAAACTTCACCTGGATGGATATGTGCATGAATAAAGCGCAATAACACAGCATTGAAAAGATTTATCATCTCAGACTGTACTTCTTTCAGTCCTCTACCCTGTCGTCATTTGCGAAGTGCTAGTGATAAATGTGAATGAAAATGCAGTCTGACACTTCAGTTTCTAAACATCAAAGACAAAAAAGGTAAGATTCCGATTTCTTTAAATCTATTTAGGCTGCATACTGCTCTTAAGAAATGTGACTACCAAAATCTGTCTTTCCGTAGTATTTTGATCCTCTTCTTCATTCTGCTTTTCTTGCTTACTAGAAAAAATTCCTAGTTTATACATCTACAATTATGGTGTGGATCTGGATTATGAGTTCTTGTACTTTTAGATGTGGGAGGACAGGACAGGGAACTATTTGTATTAATCCAGCATAACTTCAATGCATTTGTGCCCATTCACAATAGATGAGTATCTATTTCAAAGTTAGAACTACACAAATCTTAAAATATCTGTGTGACTGTGACTATAGCTGTTCTTGGGACACAAGGGGAAAACAGGGAGAGGATAGAAAGACAGGTGAAGAAAGGAGAAAGGGATATTGAAATACAGTTAAATTTAATCCAACTGTTCTAAACCTGCTTCTGTGACATTAAACAGTATTAGAGAGTGATTCTGAATACAGAAGAAACACTGTGATCACTGTGCTGATTTGGCCATCAGTAAAGCAGCCATGCATAGCAATAATCACAGCTTACACAGATACACCGATTGTGTGGTTTGGCTTTAATTTAAACCACCACTTTTCACTGTCAGAACTAGAACTATTTATTTTAATAAGAGAGTCTAATTAGCCAGTTCTAGTTTAAACATTCTATATGATCAGGAAAGGCAGCAAAAAGCATTGTGAGGAGAGCCATCACTGAGAAACAAGTATAAACAAAGACGACTTTTGCCTTGCTCTGTGCATCTTCTTTGGACATCAGAGCCGTATCCAGCGATGGTTTGCCTTAAACATCCCCCACACTGAGTTATGTGACAATTCCATTATCAGAAGTCACATTCTCATGAAGCTCATGTTTGACCTAACTTCTCAGTCCCTAACCTCCATAAATTATAACTCCTGCTCAGCTTTTCTCACTCTCAAATTTGGTTATTTCACCTTTCAAACACTCTGGCACCTTAATCTTCTCTTTAAGTTGCTGAAAACAGATAGTTTCAATCTTCTCTCTCTAAATTATATCCTCAGATTGCCCTTTTATTTCAATCTCTCTTCTTCCAATTTTCTCTGTTGCATTTTGCCCCCCCTTTCCCCCCCCAGCCCCCACCTTGTCTATAGAATTTGCCTGCACAGATGGAGTTTCTTTTAACTGAAAGGGGCTTTCCTTTTGCGTGAAGGAGAAGTGTCCCCTGGCTGTTAACCTTTGTCACACATCCTGCTTTAACAGTGATGCTCAGAATGTCAATTTCAGATTGAACTCTCATAGAAGAAAGTTAACCACAGTCATTTTTGCCTGCTTTGTGGTAATTTACAACCCTGGACATCCTATGCTTTTTTCTTTCTCACTCCTTTAACTATAGCTGTTAGTGTTCTTTACTTCATTTAAATAATACACATAACATAATATCGGGGGTTTTTTTTTCTTAATATGCTTAGTTACTAATTAAATTAAAGTTTTCCCATGCAGATTACCATGGGTTTTTATTTCTGCCTAGGAATGTAGAATCTCAGTTCCACTATCAATCAACACACTATGCACATCACAATAAAAATTGAAATTATTACACAAAGGGATCCAAGCACATTAGGTGAAAGGACACAAAGATGAGAAAGGAAAATCAAAGCTGATAAACGTGGTATGAATTACTAGGACACTTTGCTGAACTCTGAATCAGCTGTAGGTATGTTTACATAGCAATATTTGGTCAAGAAATGGACATCAGTATTATCTTAGGTAGGTGCAGATGTAACTGTGTACACAACTGTAGCCAAAAATGCAAAGAAGATATATAAAGGTTGAAACTGTGAATAACAGAATGTTAGAATGTGTTTATAGAAATCATTAATACAAATTTGTCTAGAATATTATATGCACTCTGGTCTCTGCATCTATGGAAAGGATTTTGGAAAATTAGAACAGACTTGCAGAAGGGTAAAGCAAAAGACATTACTCCCTGAAAAACAGAGAATATTAAAATCACTTATTTTAGAAACAATGCAGAAAGGAGTAGACAAAGTAAGGCAGATAAAAAACTCCTAATCTGTGCGCATCTCTGTTCAAAAACAAGGAGGCATTTCTTAACAGTAAAAGGTAGAAAATGAAAATAATACTTTCACACTCACTGTGTAATCAAATTGTGGAACCTGTTGCCATAGGAGGCTGTTGAAACCTATGATTCAATATTAAGAAAGGGATTAAGTAGTTATTTCCAGAATTTTCAAGTAGAATTAGGATAGCAGCTTTGTGGAAAAATTATTTAATGTTTCCGAATTCAAGCCAATCTTTCATTGCTACAGATCAGGTACGGCCCATGAGGGCAGAGGGAAGGGCGGATTATTCCTTATCTGCCTATTGTGAGGCTGATAGGCCTGTGTCAGAAGTATCAGTACTGGGCTATGCAGAGTTGGCAAAGGGGTAATAGACATAGAACCAGCTTGGTTGCCTTCCAGGATGGCATTTCAGTTCTCCTAGATTTGACAGTAGTCAACAGTCCAATAGAGTTAACACTCGTGAATGCTCATATTAGGGGGGATAAGGAATGTACATTAATATGAAAATGCAACATAAATGCTTCTGTTCCTGTTAAAATTTTGATTTAATATATTTTCAAAGTCTGTGGACTTTCATTTGCCCACATATTAGACTTGTTCTAACCTGCACTGGGTTTTTTTATACCAAGAATCAAGAACATTGTTTTGTCAACAGGTAAACCAGCATGGCAGAAAGAGGCTCTGTAGTCAGCAGAGAGGGTCAGCCACTTCCAAAAGCAACTTACCTATTTTAGGAATGGCCAAAGTGCCCTCTGGAGATGCCCAGCTCCACTGACTGTAGAGGGAATCTAAAGTCTATCCTACATTTATAGTGAAACTTGTACATGGAATTGGTGGAATGACACTCTCCCACAGACTTCTAAACAATATTGGTGCGTAATTAGTTTAATCTCAGGATGTCTACCTCAACAAAGAACTGCTCTGCTAACTTCCTGTGAGAGGTATCAAGCAGATGCAGGTTAATACATAGTGAAGATTTTCACTGACTTTGGTTTTAAAAATATCACTCATTTTAAAAATGAAAATAAATCCAACCTCAGGCACAGGAAAGGCTAAAATTAAATCCTCGCAGCTTCAGTCCAACAAATGGCCATTGATTTCTATAGCCTTTTTCCTGAAGAAAGGACGTGCAAAGTTGCTCCAGTGTTTGCGTGCTCCTGTTGGCTGAAGTGTCACGGTAAATTCCTCTCAGAAATCCAGGACCCAGATGAACATAAAGGTTTTCCAGTTTTTCAGCAGTGCTCTAGTGCCATTCCTCTTTCAATTTGTGTCAGAAAAATGTTTTTTAAAAAATTCCCAGTGGGACTGTCAGAATTGCACAGAACGTGGCTATATAGAGCAAAAGGCAGAGAGCAAACAGCAGCACTGTGATTGCCTGGCACTGTCCGTATCACCTTCAGGCTGGGACTTGTATAAATCAGTCGCAACCAGCTATGCAACTGATAGCAAAGTTTATCTGCACACAGAGCAACAGGAGCCTCTATGATTTCACTAATTTAAGTACCTGGAAGCAGCAAAGAAAAGGCATAATAGGTCATGTCATGAAAGTCTGAAGGTAGAAGGGTTCAGGGGAGGGTAGGAAGGCTGGGTGTTGAGGGGAAGTCTGGACTGACTCAGAGTGACAGCAGTAATAGCCTGTTTGACTACGTCTATCAGTGCACACAATTTCCAGCAGTGCTACATAGCTGGACTTAGGGATAGTAATCATAGCTCAACACCTATCCAGCTGTTTCCAGGTGGTATTTTCTGTAGCAAAACAGAGTAACTTTACAGAGGCATTTGAATCAGAGTAAACTGGTACTCACAGAATGTGCTCATGACTTAAGACTCAAAAGAGCTGCTCCTATTCGTTTAAAGACACTTCAAGCTTTGGAATTCCAGGGGGGGATTCACAATCCATACAGTGTCAGATTCTCCACTACTGTATATTTCCATACATGCCAGTGGACAACATGATTTCTAGCAAACACTATGAAGGTGTAGTTACAGGGTTTTTTCTACCTATAGTTTTCTACCTATAGCACCAAACCTTCACTTATTATCATTTTGGAAAAGTTTCCTTTGCTTATGCTAGTGCCAACACAGGTCTCTTATTCTATTTAATTCCTGCAGTACCTTTGTCCATATTGATGACTAAAGAGATTACAAGAATCAAGTTTCCCAAAGGCTAGATGGCAAGCGGTAAGCATGAAAGGGAAACCTCTAATGAACAGCACTTATGTATTAGCCATTAGCTGGGGAGATTCCCACTCCATCTGTTGACTGAGAGATATTTCAACAGAAAGATTACCCAGATCTGATAAGGAATATTCCCAGCATAGGAAGGTCTCATGCTTAATAGATGGTAATAATATTAGTCTAACATTTAAAGCTTGTCAAGAAGTGCAAACAGGTTCAAAAATGACTATGGATTGACTACGGATTCATTGTGGTCTAAATAAACTAAAACTCAGTGGTGCTATGCTGATAGTTTAATTCTTAAATTCATATATAATTTTCTACTTTGGACAAGCCATGCATTGGATGAAAAAGTCAACATAGACCTCTGGACAAATTAAATCATGGGAGAAGAGGTGAATTTTTTCCTGGTTTACTTTATAACACTATACTTGCCTTTGGCCTGTAATAAAATCCCTGAAATGAGCATACCATAGCAATTTTCAGGCAATTAACAAATATAAGAAAGCCTTTGGAGAGATCATTGTGCAGCAAGCACCTGACAAGGCCGGCCAATGAATGTTCTTATGAAAACAAACGCATAGAAGCTACTGCAGAGTTCCTTAACTTCTCAAAATGTCTGCTGGGGAACCAGATATCAAGTGATGGATGACTTGTCACACCCTATTCCTGCAAAGCAACCATTTCTAGCAATTACATAGTCTATATAAATATGCAAATAAAGTTATATGAACGAGTACTTTTTGCTGGTTTCTTTACTTGTTCTTTTCTGGCAGTTGCCACATGAAAGTTACAGAAGAGCATGGCTCCCTCTGTGATATATATACATAAATAGAACAACAATTAATTCATTCAGTTGATAATCCATATCCATTTCCATTTCCTAATCTGGTTTTAAGACAGGGAGATCACAATATCTTAATATTTAACGATGAAATCTGGGCTGTCTAAAGCTTGTTACAGAAAGTTAAAATATTTTTACATGTCCATTTACTTCTAGCTTCATTGCTGCAGTTCTGCCTATTTTCTAATTGAGGCATTTCTGAATGTGCAAAACTGCCTTAACTGTAAAGTTATTCCATACACTAGATAAATCTGAGAAATTACTCGAGAGATCAGCATTTTATATCCTGAACAGAATACCATGCAACTGTCTGGCAGAAAAAGAATGAAGACAGCAGTCGTGCTCTTTTGGGAGGCCTGAAAATACTGACTAGAGAACAAAAAATGCCAGATTTGTAGGATCATGAATCCCTGTCACAAAAATTACACAAGATCTCTCTTAGGTAGGTTACAGACGTCTCTGTCACTGTGGTTGCACCCATAATACCTGACCACTCCCATTTATAGAACAGGATCAACCAACTAAAAGTACGTCAGGACACAGGCTCAGAGATCCTTGCACTTTAGCAGCGGCACATGGAGGTGGACACGTGGCCCCTGAGCCCAGTTCTAAAGTTTCTGCTGATGACTGCAGTGGAATTTGGGTGTGAATCCATTCATCTTCCATTCCTCTATCTAGAATGTGATAAGGCCAAGCCAACAATTCAGGCTACAGTTGTACTTCTTCCTTAAATGCCTTTTCCTGTTTGCCACATTTCCTTTTTCAAAAGGCCATCTCTGTGGGAATAAAGAGCTCAAGAAGCAAAATAAAAGAATAACTTTTTGCATGAGATGTTTAGAGCACTCAACTTCCTTCACATTCCCAAACATTTTCCAGCTCACAGCTATTTCAAAGACTTATTTGAGATCTGGGCACAAACAATGCTTTCCTTCTATATTTATGGTAAGATCTTATTTCTTTGTATGTAAAGATTATAAATGTTTTCCATCTTCAAACAGATGGCAGTACAACTTGCTTCATTCAGAAGAAAGTTTCCATTAGTCTGGAAACAGCTAATATTGGCAATGCTAGCTGAGGAAACAGTAAGCTGGAAAATACAGCAGCTGTTATGTGAAAGAGAATAAAGTGGGAAAACTAACAAACATTTGTCTCCAAGCCTGGGTTTGTCCATCAGTTGGAGTTTCATTGTGATGGCCTCCCAAAAGCAAGTACTTGAAGGTAAGTGTTAGTCTGCTACATAGACCGGAATGCCAAGTATTTGCAACCTGCTCTAGATTGCAAGTGATGTGAGTCAGTCTTGTTGAAATCACTATAATGCGATGCTGTCAGAGTATCGGGGAAAATCTACCATGGGGATTATCAAGTGCAGAAAAACCAATTTAATTCTCCAAGGAAGAAGCCATCACAAGGAATATGAAGCAGCCAGTGGAAAAAACCTGGACATGGGTTATACTGGTGGGATCCTAGAGGGATCATGCAAACATTTGTGCAAACAACTTCTACTACTTTTTGTATCAGCTTAAGAAGTAGATAAAATCAGTCCCTACATTAAGAGTGAGGGGAAAGGAGAACAGACTTTTTTCCCTGCTAGTGAACCTGGCTGTAACCTGGGTCAAAGATTGCAAAGACACCAGGCCTATCGTGACTTTGTACACACAGCAGAGAGGATGAGATAAAGAGACAGCACTGTAATAGCAAGAGGAACCCTATGAAGTCTTTCGGGCACCAAGAGATCTTTAAATGCAGTAACGGAAACAAAACATTGTCACTGAAATGACCTTTACCCTAGCTGACCCATCTCCTCATTAACCCACAGCATATTGATGGGCCTAAGCACGATTCTTAATTGTTTTCATGAGATTTTTTTCATGTTTCACTGAAAACTAAGAAAAGGCAAAAACACTTCTTTGCAAATGCAGCTTTTGAACAGGCAGCAAGGTGACTCATGATGAATAATGAAAAACCATGCTAAACACTGCATTCCATTAGAGAAAAGCT
Source organism: Fulmarus glacialis (assembly GCF_000690835.1). Lineage (NCBI taxonomy): Eukaryota > Metazoa > Chordata > Aves > Procellariiformes > Procellariidae > Fulmarus > Fulmarus glacialis. The sequence goes on from NW_009198175.1 coordinate 30,540, forward strand.
CTCAAAAGGGGATTCTCTTGCAAGATTCGGCACACCTTTATACTAAGAAGCTTGAGACTTAGTACAACTATAACTCCTCTGACTTAAAAGATACCCAAAGAATTAATTTGGCCCTGTTTGTTTTGGCGATGGCTGACTAGCCAAAAAAGAAAGCTAAAAGACTCAGGAAACACCAGGGTAATCTTATTTCCTTTTCCCCTAATGCAGCGAGTGCAGAGCTCCCAGCAGAATAGCCAGCATGATGTGTGTCTTGACTGCCATTTGTCCACATGCTGCTGCTAGAAATCAAAGATTTATCATCTCCAAAAAATTCTATTCTTGGCAGATACTCCTAATTGTGCTGCAGAGTAATTCAATGTACTGAAGCACAACAATGCAGTTTGTCTTGTATTTGGGCAGGGGGCAAATATATTCCTCTTTAGACTTAATCCTTAGCTGCCATTTCCGATAAAGATTCTCTGTCTCGAGGCAACAAGCTTTACCTTGAATCTGCCCAGACAGAGCTTGTAATTATATGTTTTGAACTACAAATACTTCATTTCTAGGTGCTCTTTGCCTCCTCAGCCCCTGCATAGTAGAGATCACCATGCCCTGGGATTGCTCAGTGGAGTCCAAAAAGAATCATCAAATTCCATAAGAGAAATTCTTTATAATGAGATGAGAAATTTTTCTAATCAATCCTTATATTTCAAGATGTTCTTTTACATAGTGGAACAAAAACTAAACTGTATCTATCTACAAACATATTACTTCACTTAAGAATTGGATGTTTAGCGATGCTTAAACTAATAATGCATGGCTGCTGTTTTGGGACATGCATTGTGATCCATGCAGAACTGAGCATAAAGATGGACACAGACCGTCCCCTAAGTGAGATTTTTGGTTGAATTTCAAGAATCTTTGTTTCAAAATAAACACGTTCTTTCCAAGAGGTTCACAGAGTACACAGAAATTACCTTCTTTGAGGTAAGAATTGAACTGCAGTAAGAAGTGATATTTCCCATCTACACAGAGCTTTTCCGGGTAGAGGATAGATCCAGGTTGTTTATTATTCCTAGCATAACTCTACAATGTCTATCAAAATAACAGATGATGATACTCAATGTTCCTTACAAAGTCGATGCTAGGGGGATAAAGATTGTTTGTGTGTCTTTAGAAAGGTACCCACACGAAATGTTATTTTAGAAAACTACCCCCAGGAGTCTATGAATGAGTCAAAATCTACCTTATGCGTGCCACTGAAAATTACTTCTAGCTTTCCAGTCAATTTTGAGCATTAGAAGAGTAATGTTCTTTTGGCTGGCTCCCTCAGTGCAGATGAGATGCTAAGCTGTTTGGCCGGCCCCTCCTACAGCCCAAGCTTGCAATATCCCAGCAGATGCCATAAAGAAATTACATTGCACAGCCAGAACCTTCTTTAACAAATTTGATCTCTACAAACAATTAAAGCTGCTTCCCCCTGACCTCACCCCCAGGAGCAAACTTTGTGCTGTAACTCCGGGGACTAAAGCTCTTTGCAACTTCATGTTGGTCGACAGTGCCCAGAGCTGCTCACGAATAGCAGGCCGTTCTGCGCATTGTTGACAGAAACCTGAAGTAACTCTGTGCAGGTTACACACCAGATTTGGGGGACTTAGGCTAGATCTGAACTGGTGAACAGACACAGAGGACCAGGCTCTATAAATTGAGGATCAAGTTCCATATAATTAAGTCCTAGCCACATTGAGTTGTTAGTATTAATTTCCCTATGCTGCAGGCTGGAAGGATCACAATCGATAACTATGAAGTGTGTGCTAGTACTCGTGGCTCTCAGAGCCATGGTATAGAAGCACCTATGGACACTTCCTTGGCAACATTAGTTTCATCCCGTAGAAAAACATGCAAAGGGAATTGCTGGTACCCTCAGAAAGAACCATTACCATGTCAGGACTTCAGAAGAGGAAGAACTCTCTTACATTAAAATCCCAGCTCAAGCAGTGTCTTTCTGCTCTCACTGAGTTTCATGCAGTCTGATGACTGTGTCGTGTTGTTTCCACACTTAAGCTACTGTGTCATCCCATATTTACCTGCCAGAACTCAGCCCTCTTCATAGGCAGTGCAGACCTTGCCAGGATCTGACAAAACATGTATAGAACCTACCGCCCACTACTGACAGCTGACATCTACAAGCCCTAGCAGGTTCATCCCTGGAGCAAGGCCAGTTTCTGTGCTGCCTTTACTCCAGCTGAACAAGTAATACTAGATGTGCTGTTGGTAAACCTTTCCCTGCTCTTACTTCTCCTACAAACAATGGTTGGCAGAGGTTTACTCTATTACCATTCTTACTGATGCCACGCCGACTCCTGCTCTATGTCCATCCCGTAACTCAATTTATTTGTCAGAATGAGTTATCAGCTGAGCAAGCCCTGCCTCATTCCCAGCATGGGAGCTGAACTGCTGATGAAAGAGCTTTCAAGCTTTGTTATTATATACCTGCTGATTGCCAGACAAAAGACTAAACTATAGATCATGAATACTGCTTCTTCAGCAACATACTTTCTTACGTATCAGTTAACTTTTTCCTAATGTTCATCATGATCTCTGATCCTCATGACCTTTTCCCTGTTTTAAGTGTTCTTGAAGTTACCTTTATAATAAGATCTCTTCCAGAAGTTCAAGCCTGACATATCTGAATGTTTCCAGAGGTGCTAAGGCACATCTATAAGTTACTCATTGACATGAAATAGTACCAAAAGTAAAATGAAATCAAACTAATCAAAAGAAAGCAGTGGGCTTCCTGTATGCTTTTCTAAATTTTTTTTTCTGGTCTTAAATACCTCTTCTGGGATTAATTTTCTCCTCATCTCGCTCATTGTCAGTACCACAGCCCAGAGGAATCTCCCACTACCAGATGTGTTTTTCTGCCAATTCCCTATGACTGCTCATCAGAAACATCAGTTTACTCACATATTGTGAATGTTCAGGACCATGACCCACTATGCCCTATCTTTCCCATTAAATTTTGTAACCTTTCAGGCAGTGAAATGTTCTGTATCTTTCCCAAACTGCAGGGTATTGTTAGAAAAAACAACACAATAAATACCATAAAACAGGCTATTGTCTAGAATAAATAGAGACAGCTGAGTTAAAAAATTAGTTATCTAGTTACAGCTAAAGTTAAGGGAGTGAAAGGCTAAGTAAGTCCAGCCAGCTTGAGATGATCTTTGGTCACAGTGACCATTGAATCATGTTATGTTATTTAAAGTACACTAAAATACGTGTTTTCTAACAGCGCACTTTGCCCAGTATAGATAAGGTCTCTAACATTATCAGAAAAGGTGGCACATAAAAAGCATCACAGATTCAAAGCCAAGCCTTTTATGAAGGCCCCTTTTATTTTCTTAGTTTATAAGCTGGCACCATCGCCTGCCCAAGTGTTTGTAAAACACCTAGTATGACTGGAGCACAACATGCTTCATTGGTTGTAAAAGACTTTGCACAGACTGCGTTATGTCAGTGGTCAGTTCTCTGAATGAAGGAGGGGTTATTTATACAGAGAGGTGCATAAGAGGAATATCTGGATTTGCAGATTTTACATTCATAGATACACACTTCGCTGATATGCGTAGGCAGCTAGAGAGAGGTGGTGTTACCTATTCTGCCCAATATTGTGGCTTGTGCCGTATACACACCATACAATAATCTATCACCACCAACTACCACATATCAAGGCAGAAGGGATTCAATACCGACTAGAAACTCAGTTATTGACGAGTCACATTTTTCCTTTCAAAAGCCGATAAACAGCCGCTCTGAAAACAAGAGAACTTGCGGTCACTCCTTGCATGAATAGATGTTTGCTGCACATAGAAACAGACTTCCTGCACTGCTGACAGAGGGCAGAGTTTCTACAGCTCTTCTCTGTTCGGAGCTCGCTGTCCTGTGTCTTCAGAAAACTGCCTGTAAGCGTCACCAGAGCCAACTGAGCCCTCTTGAAAACATCCCCAGTGTGCTGAGCCTGTCACACAAGCAATGCATTTATGAAAAGCACTTGTGCCTGCTGCAGCGAACATCCTTGCCACAAAGATTAAACTGAGGCATTGATACTGCTGCAATATAACAGAGACGGTGCTTCTGCCAAGTGGGAGAAGTACTCTTCCTCCCAGGTAGTTCATCTTCATGCCATCAGGCTGACCCCTAAGGAAAGCCTGAATGCAAGGAGAGACAGGATTTACCAGAAGCCCTGTTTACCGCTTGCATTTTCTGCTGCGTATCAAAACAGCCAGGGACTTCTGCACAAGCTGTGACTGAGGAGAAATTCGATGGCAGCCCTCTGGCTCAGCCTCCAGTCTCCCAGGGTGAAAAAAGCCACTCCTCATCACCAAACCAAGTGCTGTCATCTGCTAACGCATAACATCAGTCTGGTTGCTGATTTAGAAAGGGCACTAAGATGAGGTCTGAACTATAGCCCTCTGTGAAGACAGTCAGCCTGCTATATTCAAACAGTCTCAGCATGCAAAGAATTGAGAAGTCAGCCAAGCCACACAGAGACATTTTTTGAGAGGTACTAAATCACATGACAGGACCTTCCCTTGGCAAATGGGCAGGGGCAGGTTGCTTTTAGCAAATACAACTACTCCTGAAAAAAGATGGTGATAGCATAAAGTGATCAGCGTAGGAGACTGTTCAAGGGCAAATCACATTTGCTAATGATGACTATAGTATATTGGCCCGCTGCTGGGTCTGCGCCATCCAAAATAATTTGTTAAAAGATAAAGTTATAGAGACTAGTAAGGCATAGCAGCCTATTGCAACAGAAATAAAACAGAACAGAGACACCCTTTGAAACATAGGCAGCTCATACTTCACAGTGATCACTTGCTTATGACTTCCAGGGTTTTCAACAGGAATCAAGCAGCTGTTTCAGTTCCCTTCTGGGCTGGGCTGGCCTGCATTTTGGTAGCACAGTTTTGGCAATATTCCATTATTGCTATGGTTGGTTGCAATTGTTATTTTACATGGATATCTATAAGTCAAAAAGGCTGTTTAAAGTGATTTTTTTCCAATGTTTATTTTACCAAGTGACCAGTCGTCTTTTTAGCTAGATTCTGAATTCAGATCACATCTAAATGGCTGTGCAAGGAGTAGTCCATGTTCAGTAATGGCACTCCTTCCCCGTGAGCTAGGAAGGTACTATTCTCCCCATCTGTCAGATGGGAAGCAGAAAATACACAGTGGAGCAGGGTTGACTTTCCTGATTTACACAAAACTCATTCACACTTCATCTAGGCTCATGATAAGACAGTGAGGAGACACAGTCCTTGTACTTACATTTCATTACTCAGATCACCAAACAGCTGGCAAATCCAGTCCCCATTTGAAAATCACTGGTTCTGGATTATAAAAGACAGCTTAAAATGTACAGAGTTCCAAAAGGAAGGTTGCAAGCAAGTAGATTCAGCAACTGTCACAACAAACATGTTCTGTAAATATGTTCTATAACCAGTATAGTGGGACTGTAGATGCTATTATAATACTGACAGCTAACTGCCAAAAACACCACCTACCTGTGACAAATAGCAAATTCTGATGTGTTAGATTTTTTAAAAATTTTTTTCCGGTAATGTGAAAAGTTAGAAGAAAACTGAAAAAATATCAATAAGAAATCTTTTTAAATTGTCCTGTAAGCAGTGTTTTCAATTATTCAGTAAGACATTTGTTTCTAAATAACTTGAATAATTTTACTTGTCTTCATTCATCTAACACTAATTACCAAAAAGTGGTAGATGAAGAGTTGAATATAAGTATATTGGTTAGGTATAAATCTTAAATAAATTTAGTTTAAGGGAAGAGTCCTACTCCCACCTGCACTCTTACTTGTGTCTGTCAACCATTAGGAAATTTTATCTTCAGAGAAAAATATGGAAATGTTTCATTAAAACTAAAATGTGCTGTCCAAGATTGTAAAGAAAGCTTAGGTGTTCTCACAGCCTGAAAACAGCTCCAGAGAAACTGTGGAAGAGCAAAGAGTGTTTCTGATGGCTGGGGTGGCAGAATGGCTGGGGAAAAGGGAATATTCTTATTTCAGTAAATGCCCAAAACAGTACTAAAAAGTTTGGCTGAGCCTTGATTAAGCCATTTTTGTACCATCAAATTTGTCACTTTCCTGAGCATGCTAAGAAATTTGTCAGGTTTTGTCATAGGTTTTATCATTTTGCTTTTGCCACTCCCCCGGCATTACTGATTACAAGGCCAAAGGAATCCTCTTTTTCAAGTCCGCAGCAATGGAGACTGCACTCAGACCTTGTTGCATTAACTGCTTAATATTCCTGTTAAAAATCTCTTCTAGCATAAAGAAATTTCAACTTTCAACATCCAGTCACTGAATTTCGTTATCATTTTGCTAAAGTAAGAGGCTCTTTATTGTCAAATTTCTGTTTCTTATACAGTGTTCCTGAAGAACCGCCTAACTTTCTATTTAATAAGTTAAGCTCCTTTTGCAGAATATAGTTTCTATTAAATTCTTCTATCATTCTTCTCATAACATTCCAGTCAGATTTTAGCATCCCTCTTGAAACATTGCCAACAAAATTGGACAATCTATTCCCCACAACAGTTGCACTCATTCCCAAATACAGAGGAACTTTAAATCTCTTTAGAACATCAGCCATTTTAGCTATCAGAGTTAATATTCATCTGATTATCCAGCATGACTCCCAAGATCTCCTCAGCATCATGAGGTTTCAGGGCAGTGCCTTAATCTGAGGAATTTCATCCTTCCTAAACATATGACCCTGCTTTTGACAGTATCGAAATGAATGTTGATTATGAGGACAGAGTCTGCTAGTGTTCCAGATTACCCTGTGCCAGTCAACTGTGATCTTTACTTTTTAGCTCTCACAATCTCTGCGTTCTTGAGTTGGCTTTACGTATATTTGGTTCCTAATGAAGGTATCAATGAAAAGAATATATCTACTCTATTTCCTTTCCAGAAGTAACATCAAATTAGAGTGACAGAATTTATTTCCCATGTATCGGTACTCACTAGATCATTTTCCTTTAATGCATTATTGGATCTTTTATCAGCCTACCCAACACTTTGCCTGGAACTGATGATGTTAGACTGACAAGCCAAAAATTATCTGGGTCATACTATCTACCTCTTTTAATAGCAATGCACATTTCTCTCAGGAATTTTAAACTGCAGTATATGCTACAGATTAAATCAATAACTTTTCTTGAAGACTACACTTCTACTTATTGTACTAAAGAATGGTTAAGAAAAAATTATTCCTCTCCATTCAAGAGAAAATGACATCTGCAAAGGAGAGAAACCACAGCCAAGGCTTTAAGGTTTTGTGAAAGCAACTATTACTGTCTTCAAATATCACAGCAGTTCAGTTGGAAAGTGCCACAGTTTGTTAGAAGTCACTAGAAACTCTGTCAAACTTTAATATGATGTGGTAGATGTATAAACGGTTTCTTGACTGTGTAGCATTACTCATTTTTCATTTAATGCAGGCCTGTGAACACTAATTCTGATCCCTTATGATGTTGAGGGGGGAGAAAAACCACAAAAAACTAATTTTGGTGCTCATTCAACTCTTCTTCAAAATGTTGTCAATTTATTATCTACTTCTATATCACAAGTTTCTCTTGCAAAGAGTTTTTATATGGCAATGAAGATAAGTTGTAAGTTGTTAGCATTTTTTTATTCTTGTTTAAAGGAAGAAAGAAGAAATAGCAATGATTACATTCTTTTCCCAGCCAATATATTAATACTCAAGCAAGAATTGTCTGATCAAGATACTTAACAGTAAGCCATTACCAATTGAATCAGATGGTTTTAGATTCAATTGCTTTCAATCAGTTTCTGTTTTTCAAAAAAGTGCCACAGATCAAAACACTGAAGAGTATAAAAGGCCACTTAGAGTTTGATTTAACAACCATGGTCTTCCTAATGCACAATGGCACATCAAAATCTCAACCACTGTGAATAGTGTACTGTTGTTTTAGCTCTAAGCACTGGTTTTGAATTATAATAATTGTAGACCCATACTGTCATTCACATTATGTCTCTCATACATGCAAGCCTTAAGAAAAAAATAAGATTCACTTTCTTAGAACTGCAAAACACATATTTCTGAACTGCAGAGGGCCACTGCAAAGGTCTATTTGCCACCTGTCGGCATTATTGTCAGAGAAAAAATATGAAACATTGCTAATGAAGAATTCTTACAATATGCAGAAGTCCAAAGGAACATAGGGATCTTCAGCTATTCCTCCATAATGCTTTGTTATTGATATGAGCCTTGCAAACCAGAGTTTGAAAGGAAAAAACCACCACCCTGATTAGGCAAATCTAACTGTTTTGTTATTAAGCAGATCGGAGGCAGATGCCATCAGAGGCTCTCTGTAAACTTCTAAAGTGCTGAGATTAACCCAGGCAGACTATTAATTTAACCTAAAGATAAATGAGAATGCATGGCAGATCTCAAACTGTTTATTAATCATCCCACACCTACATGGAATGAGATGGCACCTTGTTCATGAATTGTTGTAAACAATTTTCATTTTCATTACTCAAGAGTATCCAATTATTTAGAATGATAAAATGACAAAATAATTGAATAATCAAAGATGTACAAACCAAAGAATTAAAATAATTCTTATCCCACTTTTATGTCCGAAACTGAGGGTACTAGAGGTAACTGTAAATTAGAGGGATTAGTCATCGACTCACCAGCTAGGAGTGTTCTTGTAAATCAGACCAAAATGTTGGCTAATCACTCAAAAGATCAAGTAAGTAAATTAAAGGCAAAGCTAGATAAAAAAAAAATACAACTAAGAGGTTTATCTAGGATAATAGATTGTAGGATCTAATAATTGTAGGATTCATTCACAGCATGCAGATAGAAGTATAGGGGGGGGGGGCGGGGAAACAGAACAGAAAGTGGATCCAAAAGCATTGATTTAGCACAGGAGGATTTGTGGCAGTTTCTAGTATATTTGCCTTTCACAGCAAATGTTCTTGACAAGCTGTACTACAGATACCTTTTACCTACAGGAATTAGAAAATCACAAGTGAATCAGTACTTAGAAGGAAAGGTTAATTAGAGAATCTAAAGTAATTTTCTAGAAGAGAAACACAAAGAATCAAGAGTTAAGATGTTTTGTTGATTCACGTTTCTCTTTGAAAGCTCTGTGTAACCAGAATAAAATCCTGATTGCTTCAGTCACGCTCATGATCTTTCAAAGTCTGTCCTCTGTATCTATTCTTGTATCATTCATATTGTTTTCAAAACTGGTATTTAATTTCACTCACTCAAAGACAGTCCTACACCACAAGCATTATACACAACACAACCTAAGGGACCAGTAGGTAAGGAACATTTTCAGAATGCCCTATGAGCACTTAAAGCTGCTCTGAGGGTTTCATAATTGCTTAAGTTAGGGACAATTAAACTGGGGGATTCAAACTGCGGTCAGTTTTGACTGCAGCCTGTCAGCGCAGACTGTGCACAGTGAGAGCTGTCACCCTGGACAACAGGACCTTCCTCTCCAAACACAGAGAGGTAGGCAGATTTGCTCAGGGTTTATAGGATTAGTATAAGATAGAAGAAAGACTGAGGATTAGGATAAGGTCTAGCAGAAGTGGGAGGAGGACGTGCAAGAGGCTGAGGCTCACACAAGGTTTTCTGGAAAGCAGAAGCTATCAGTTTGGAGAAAGTACCAGCTGGCAGCTCAGGTGTTGCTGTCAGTTTTGCTGAAGCTGTCATAATGATAAGGCAATTAAGACAAAAAGCTGCAGTCACAGGAATGAGAGCTTAGAAGAGGAGTTGTTTTTAACCCCCTAGCAGGAACCACTGAACAAACCCATTCCAGTACCTGCACCGTCAGTTCTAATTGCTAATTTGCATATGGCAGTATTAGCTCTGGACAACCTAGTTAGTGCAAGCACGGGACACACACACATCTCTGAAAATCCCCCCCACACACACCTCCACCTATTTTTCAGGACAGGTCCCAATGTCACTATCTGAACATAGAGAAACTAAGCCAAACATAGCTAAGAGTTGTGGTCATAATGTGTAGAAATTGCTCCTTTTCTGATCTATATTGCATTTCTTAAGAATTCATGCACGTAGCTTAAAAAATTGTTTTAACCTAGCTTCAGAAAGCCAGCAATCAGCTCTCCCAATAAGGCGAACTTGTTTCTGAAGTTCTCTGAAGTAAAATGATTATTACAAAAGCCTCTGTTAAGAGAGGTTAACTTGCAGAAGTTGTTCAATCTGTGGTGGTGGGGGGGTACTCTTAAAAAATGCAAATTCATTTTTATTTTATTTAATCTACTATGCTACAACCAGCATTCAAAATAGGAACCTGAAATCACGGCCTGTCAGTATTTTTAATTGAGATATTTACAGAATTATGAAATTAATGAGGGGCTAGGAAATTATATAAGACATATGCCTATATGATTAAAAGGCATGAAGTTCTCTAGATGTGAGCAACACATATGAAATGAAACTGTGTCAACCATGAAATAAATTCCATACTGGTAAAAAGAATCAGTTCAAAATAATATGACCTTGCTGTAGGACATTTCTCAGGACTAAAGAGAGCTAAGGTCCCTCAGATATGTTTAAACTGACATTTCCTTCAGATTGATAATTAGCTCCCCAAAAGTGCCTCCCTCTGCTAGCTGGAGGTCCAAATTGATGTTATGAAAGTTTTTTGATCTAACTTTAGCTCTTCAATTTCTGAGCTATAGCATTAAGAAACTCAACAATAAATCAGTGCAATAGTTATTGAGATTTATGGTATAAATTCCAAGCAATACCTATATAAGTGGCTGTCCCCTAAGAGAATCAAGTCTTAATATGAACCTACATGAACAAATAACTTCACACAATTGGAGAAAGGGTATTTACATAAAGAACATTATTGAATCTCAGCAGAAAAAAATATACGTGTATAAATAAATTAATTATTAACTTTTTACTGGTGTTTGAAGCGTAGACTATGTGAAAAGATGTTGATACTTATACTGACACGTGGTGTTCCTTCAGTGAAAGGACAGATTACTGTGTGTGCTACTCATTCCTTGGTTCTTCTCCCGTTGCTGACAGTCCACTGCAAACTGAGAATATAAAACTTGTCATACAAGTACTGAGCGGCGACAAGATAATGACAATTTTTTATTACAATCCTGAGCTGCATTAGCCAAAATAAGTAAGAGAACAGACCAACAAAATTAAAGGATGATAGCAGTTAATTAGAACTGCTAGACTGTTCTTGATTTTTCCTTCAAACACCAAAATTAATTGTGTCCTTCAGTGATGATTACAAGTAAGAAATGGGGGATTAAGTTTCTAATCCAAACCCCAAGAACTGGCTTCTTGAAGTCTCCTAAGTCCATTGGCTATAAGTCTGACAATATAGCTAGATCCCCTTTACAGGAAGCTATTATAATACTTTGTGAAATAAGAAATTACCTGACAAACCCCTTTTCAGATTAACACTATGCATCAAAACCCTTTTCAAAAAGTCATTTCACCTACAGGCTAAATACAAACGGTGTTATTTTCAAATGTAAAAATGTTTTGCTAAAATAGATTATTAAAATAGCATCCAACTCCAGCCTTCGCAGGCCATCAGTCTCCAGGTGCATTTGGACAGTGAGAAATCTATACAAAGACTATAATGGATCTCCCAACCAACCAAAGATGCTGCTTGCTAGGCTGAAGAGAAATTTGCAAAGACACTCCTCAGAAATTACACCTAATTAAGCAGTACCATGAGCTGCAGATTAGCTTGGCTTTCCTGATATCACTGGGTAAAGAACTTGTTCACAGCTGAGAAGATATGACAAGAAAAGAGCTTTTATATTCCCCAAAATATTATTTCATACAACTTGCAGCCAGATTATTTTTTGCATTGTTCATGGATGGTAATAAAATAATAACCTTTGATCTGCAGACAGTGTTTGAAAGGCCTATTCAGCCTTCAGGGGGAAGAAAAAAAAAGGAAAAAAAAGGCTTCCCCACATTGCGTTAAATTTTCTGTAAAGGTAAATTTACATTTAACAGCTTAGTTTATCTACCAGCTTACCACCACTTCCCTTTCTTCCTACTCCTCCCTCCTCTTCCCCTGCACTTTCCCTCCTCCTTTGCATTTTCCAGTAGCCACAGTTCCACCCTCTGCCCTCTTCCTTTACCACGTTTTGGCACTCATCAGACTTCTCTGGGCAATGATTTGACTCACTAGCTCAGCAATAGCCACCTTTTTGCTTGGTTAGTTCCCTGCCAGCTTAGCGAGTGGATTCAGTGAGCAGACAGCCAAGTAAGCTGTGGGAATACATGTCCAGGACTGAGAGAGAGAGAAGCAGGATGCCTCTTCTCAGCACTACACAGCCATTATCAGTGCAAACTTCTCATGTAATTTCACCCTAAGTGAATACCAAGCAAACAGTAAAATATCACTCAGAGGATCCACTTCAGGTTCAGGTGAAAAGAAGGAAGATAATACTACCTTTCTGGTAAGAAAGTGTAGCTATGAAACAGGTCTGAAATCCTGAGAATCAAATCTTACAAGAAAAATAAAGGAAAGCATATTAGACCAATTTTTTTTTGCTCCTGATTAATAATCACTGCTCTAAGGTAAGGGGTTAAGTAAATATACAGTGCTATGAGAAGCAGAAGTGAATTTTTTAATCTGTTGAAAAACATAAGTTTTGGTGACGTACTGTCACTGGCATCTGGATGACTATTCAGCTTCAGCTTGCACTGCATCGCTTGGCACTCCACGCAGCAGGCGTCAGCCATGCAGAGTCCCCGTGTTACTCAGATGACCTACCCGGCACTGCAAACGAACAGGGGACAGCTGAAGTTAACAGTTTGAATGACTGACAAGTTGAGAGTTTTTCTCAGCCACTGCTTCCAAATAACAAACTCCTCAAAAAAAAAAAGGTCTTCTTTACTGCAGAAAATAGGCCTGTATTTGCAACAAGTGTTAGCTGTCATAAATATTCTTATCAGTTCTGCTAACAATAAAGTTTTGCATAATCTTATCACGTATTTTTTTCCATTAATACTTGGAAAGGCTTACGCAAAACAAATTGTATGTGGGATATTTTTTGCCCACCCACAGCACAGGATACTGAATATCTGGAAGCACAGGAAGGATTGCCAGTCTGAAGTCATCATGTTTTCACAGCAGTTTCAGATAAATAGCTAAGCATACATGCTTATTATACACGTCAGTATAAGGTCTCTCGTGGTTGCTGGACCACTCTAGTAAGGTAAGCCTGAAGCCTGCAAAATGGCTAAGTTCATCTAGCAACTCATCGGTGCCAGAAGAGTCACATTTCCTCCATCTTCTCTTGCTGCTCATCTCCCAGCCAGAATCCCATTCCTTCTTACTTCCTAGTGCTACTGCTCCTCTCGTCTCCCATTGAGCCTCACTGGCACAGCGGACACTCATGGATTTGGGGGCTTAGGTTTGGTTTTGGTCTTTTTTTTTTTTTTTTTAATTACCTTCCTGACAGGTTAGCAAATTCAATTGGTTCACAGAGTAGTCAGAGGTAGAAAAGTGGCTGGAAAATGTGGCTGGAAGTGTGGGTGGAGAAAGCAGTAATTCCTCTTTGCTCTGCTGAGAGCTATCAGATAAGGTTCATCCCATCTTGCAGAACACTTGAGCTCCAGTACTCAGGGTAGACCTTAGTACAGGCACAGGCTAGTTAGGCAGCTTCCGAGGGGAGCAGGGTGAGCGCCCTGCCCATGCCTCAGGAGATGGGAATCAACTGATGTAACCTACACAGCCTCCATTCTTCAGCCTGCAAACAAGAGCTTGGTCATTAGGGGAACTTGCTGAATGGCTTCACCACCTCCAGTCTTGTCCCTGCCTCTTCTGCACACACACCCCCCCACCAGCTCCAGCTGCAGAAGAAAGATTTTCTCCTAAGGAATTCCTACTTCAGCTCTGTCTTCTAGACCAAATCATCTATACTTTCAAGGCTTCCACCAGCAGCACTTGTAGTCGGAAAAACCACACCTGGCACTAAGCGTTCACAAAAATATGTCTGCCAGGCCTCAATTTTGCTCTGCAGTCCTACTGAGGCCTATGAGACACAAACACCCCTATTGTTCTCTGAGAGCATCATAAAACAAGAATCAGAAGAATATGTCATGCAGTTTAGCTCACTATGCACAGTACCCATGTGGGGTTTGTTACTTTCCCCAGGATTTGGCCCTGGTTATGGGGTATTTGGTTTCACTTAATGAAACATAACCAAACTACACAACTAAAGCTGGTTCTCAGAGCCCTGCTAAAAATTCCCCACACAGTTGGCTCGGTAGGATTTAAAACTCTGCACTATTCTTAGAAGTGTGTATCTGCAGCAGTTGGAAAATGCTGGGTTGCAAGCAATGCATTCCACAACATGTTTAAGGCTCCGATCCTGAATAATTTCAGACTCTGTAGTTTTATTTATTTCAGTTTACATGTTTAAAAAAAACCAAATGCAAACCTGTCACTTATCTAGGCACCTGAACACATTCTGTTCAATCTCACATTTAATATCACCACAGTAATTACACTTAAACTATTCACTGAAGTGTGACTTTTAAATGAGAAACAACAGTTTGTTAAAGCTGCTTTGGAAAGCCTCCCACATTCACAGTTTCATAAAATGTTTCCAAAATACATGAGGCCAAGATTGACAAGTGTCTGGGAACATGAAAAAGGCTACAAAAAATATGTTTGATTAAAAAATAATCAATACTTTTACAAAGTTCACTGTAATTTTAGAGAATGGGGGCAAGATTATCTGTATTTAGCAGAATAGCATTTATAGCTAGGCTCCACTGTGCGTATAATATACACACCTACCATGGAAGAGACGGCGGAGCCTGTGCTGCTTTCTAAAACTTCCCTATAATATTGAAAGATATCTGACAAGCAGATTTATTATAAAATATGATTAAAATAATCAATGTTTTAAAAATAATTGAAGTCAATGACCAACAGCTGTTTCTTTAGTTTGATTTTAAAGATTTAATATATTCATAGTTATGAATAGCAACAGGAAGGGAGTTGTACCAACAGAAACATAATAGTTCAAGGCTTTTCCTCCCAGAGATTCAGGATGTGTGTCTACTCAAACAAGTAAAGAAGGTAGAATTTAGCTTTATAAAACTGTATAAAACTGAGATACTCAGATATTGTTTTGCCTCAGTGAGAGGACTCAAGAAATTCATTATATTAAGAGACCTGCCTAGTAGGGAATTACTTCTCCAAAATTGGCCTTCAAGGCAAAATTTTTACCCCTCCTGAGAGCTGGCAGAGGTTTTGTTAGGAACTTCCCCCAAGATGCTAAAAATTTACACTTTTTTAAATAATTTCTAATATTGTATAATTTGATGAAGGGACATGAGGCTTTTTTTCTTTTTTTCTCCCTGATTTATCACATATCTTTAAGCATACTGGCTAATATAATCTGGACTCTGACTAAAGTATAAAAGAAAGCATCTTAAATTTTATTCACCTGATAAGGGTCAGGCAATCCTACATGCTAAACAGGTAATTAGATTAAAGATTTAGTGACCAACAGAAACTGAGAGGCTAGAAAGCTATAGATGCATGAGCCACAAGGAGAACAAGCAATGAGAAAGTCTCCCATAGACATACTACATATGACTAGTCTGATAGTTATACGTACCCCTAAATGCAATATTTAAACATGTATAAGTACCCATAAAGATACCTAATATCTTTACTAATTACTAATAATTTTTTAATA
>NW_009198175.1:46351-60330 GCF_000690835.1 Fulmarus glacialis
TTGCATACATTCGCATGTATATAAAACTATATTCTGGGGAGAGTTTTCAACTTCATCTCTCTAAGTTATCCTCACTTTAAAGTTTTTTTTCCCCTGTTATTAACACACACATTTTTCAGGAAACACCTTCCAGTTTAGCTTGGAATTTATGACTTGATGGATACATAAAAAAATGTTACTTATAATATGAAAGAAATCAGGTTAAAATAAAACGCGATAGGTGCTGCTTCTGGCCAGTATTCTTTCCCCGGATTCAAGTCTTTTATTTACTGATAGATTTTCCATCACTGAGAAGTGTAACTGTCTTAAGTTTTTTAGCCAAAAAAAATAGCACCATGATGAAGCTGTTTGCTGTTTATTGTGCAACATTAATGCACTGTTGACTGAAACAGCTGGAAGTACTTTGCAGACTAATGGTGGAAATGGCCTTCAAAACCAACCTTTGGGTGAGACAAATGAGCCTTGTTTCTTTTGGGAAATAACATACAGCTAAAGAGAAAGTCTCTCTCAGAAAAAAAAGTTTTGGCAGTAACTGCCCAAAGGTTTTAGTTGTCTATTTGTATGCATTTCATCTGGAATAAACAAAAGTTTTTAGATCTTCAAATTTCTATTTCTTGTTGGCTTATTTTTCACCTTTAAAATGCAAAATCTTGGTTCTAGCTGGAGAAGAGACCATTTCTCAACCAGCTGAGGCATCCCAGACACCAGACCTTTGGGTCAATTGACAGGACGCTGCAGTAGATATTTTCAGTGAAGGACCTTCAATAAAATTTATCTCTCCTACACTCCTCTGCTGTCAGAGATTCAAGGCTACATGCAGACAGATGCATAATGGCAGTACATTATGTAAGAATATAAAATTCACTTTGATACTAAGTCCAAAAAGCCCTTTTGCTGTTTCAAACACTGCTACAGAAGGCAGCGCATTAAAAACCAAAATAATCAGACTAGTTAAGATGCACAAAATGGTGATTCATGAACAGAAAGTATAGGCTATGTTTTCAACTGATAACAACCTGATCAACTCCATTCACTTCAAACTCACTTTTTCAAAAAGTGAAAGCTTCTTGTTCCTTACCTTTAATGAGATGTTTCTTCTTAGAAGCAACTATTTGATATTACAATAATCTATAACTCACTCTACATGTGTTACCTTAAGTTAATGATTTGTTTCAAAAGAAATCACAGTGCAATGAGTAAGAGTAGAACTGGGGATGGTTTTGTTTGTAGAATATGGCCAGGGACAGCTGCTATGGTTCTGAAGTGACAGGATTTCTCTATGCCAGTACTCAGACTTTGCTCCAGAAATGGACAACCGAACTCGCATTTCCAGCTGTAAAAGTGTTTCTGTGGTCCTACTTCTAGATTTTGGTTCAGGATATTGCATTCTTCTAAATTCCCACCCATTTTTCTTTAAGACTTCATAATGCAACTGTTTCACCTTGTGCTTTAGATTCTTATTATTACACCTACATTAGGTACCCAGTGTAAAATGGAAATGAACAAAGTGAAGTCAAAAAAATCCAACCTGTATGACTCATCATGTGACACAACAAACATTTTCTGCATAACTCAGAGAATCTGACCCAAAAGAAAAATAAACAGTTGCCAGTTACAGAAACACAGGCTAATACATCATTCTTCCAAAAGTTATCTTTTTTTTTTTTTTCTTCTTAAACTTGCAGAATAGATAGATAGTTTCCTCTGGATATATTTCTGGCAGGCAAGTTCTGAAAAGCCTTGTTCCAAGAATCCTATGGATTGAAAACACAGCTGTTCAGATTCACTGATCTAACCTGTGGATACTCCTACTGGTGAAGCAGGCTTAAGGGGCAGACAAAATGACAGCTGGTCCATTTCTTCTGTTGCACATAAATCCCATTTAGAATAGGATTAAGATAACTGGAAAACAACCTATTGACTGAAAAACAAATCCTGCCTGGCAAGGGGATATATATGATTTAAACAATTTAAAATGTTTAAAGTGGGCTTTAAATACTTTATTAATTGTGGTCACTGAAAAAGGAAAGCAACATTTTAGAAACCATCTTCAGGTTACTTCAAAATCTGGGGGGTTATATTAGGGAAAGGAGGGAAAGACATGTTAAATCCTTTTCTGGTCTGTAAATATATAACATCCACAAGTAAGGTTTTTAAAAGCATTTAAATAATTTTGGTGCATAAAGTTAGGAAAATATTTTAGATCATAAAAATTCAAAACAATGCAATCCCATTGATTCTAATTTGAACTTGAAATACTGATCTCATTTCTCCACCCATTAAGAATGGAATCCCATTTATATCAGAGTACAGATTCTGGCCCAAAACAGACTTCCTTATTTCTGATGTAATAATTTGCTGCTTTAAATATTTTTAAACATTTTGAAGTCCACATATGCACTTAAATTTTAAGATGAACTTTGCAGAAGACAAAGATAAAATAAGTTTGGGGTTTTTTTTTCAAAATATAATAACTATACTATAGTTACGAAATAACTATATAATAACTATATAATAACTATATAATAACTATACTAACTTACGAAAGATTAAACAGAAAGACTGTCTCTCTATCCCTCTGGCTTCTGCAGCAAGAATATATTTAATTCAGTGGGATGGTTGAACTTATTCTTAAATCCATAAACTGAACGCATTTAAATTCCCATGTAATCTGTCTCTTGATATACCTCAGTACACTCGCCTTTCAACTTGACATTCGCTTTTATGTGGTAATTTTTTTAATTTTGGGTGCTGACCAAATGAGGCATATATTAATATTTAAAAAAAAAAATCTTCACTGGAGAATAAAACATGGGGTCTTTGCAAGCTTGAACAAAACCTCAGGGTGGATCACAGTATAAACAAAACATTAATGCATCCTTAATCCCAGTGTGGAGGGGGATAGTCTGCTCGTGTGTAGGGATGAGCGAGGACATGCTAGAAAGGTGGAAATTGAAATTAAATATTGATTCATATGAGGATGTAACTTTATCATCAAGTGTTCAATTCTGTAACATCTTAGAATTTGCTAATAATGAGCCTGATTTGCCATCAAGATTCAGGTCACTGTACTGACATGTAAAATAAAACCCCTCACCAAATCCTGCTGAGTTTAGTCATGTCAATGAATTAGCAGGAAAAAACCCAAACACGCTGACTGACTCTCCTGTTGGTGTTCTTACAAAGACTTAAGTTACATGATACAGAGGGTAACAAAGGGATTCCAGATTCACAATATATCTTTGTGCTGTTTTAATTCAGCTTTATCTTACTTAGAATTTTTTCCACAGCTGGATTTTACTAGAGGCAGTTCCACTTGTTTTGCAAGTTTCCTAGATTGATTTTGGAAGGCTGACTCCCACTTGGAAAAGGAATTGGAAAGGTCAAAATGTACGCCATCCTTTAAGGAGCATAATGCTGTTTTCAGCAGAAGTCCACAGCAAAAAAACCCTTCAAGTCAGCTGAATGGAAATCCAGCGTGAGAGCCACTGGCATTTTAGACTCATCTTGGTAACACTGAAATGATGATCCTGAAATCCTTACTTAGACAAAGCTTCCCCTGAGTCCTAGATAGCTGACCAGTAATTGCACAGATTAACACTTGCATTCAATGACAGACCTGATTGCTTAAAGTTTATTTTACTTTAGGTTAGCAGTTCTAAAACATTCTTCCAGCTATGAATACAGCTTCTCCAAAAAATTCCATCTAGGAAACGAAATTAAAACTGCCATCTCAAAAAAAAAAACCACAACCATGCTATCTACAGAGCTAACATTACAACAGGTTAAAACACACAGGTGAAATAAGTTTCATAAGAAACAGGGACACTTAAGTTTAAAATACCTGTTTATCACCAGAAGTGTACACAAAGGGAAGAAAGAGAATAGGAACACAGTAAAAGTTTACTTCTGCCATGGTCCTGGAAGATTCTGTTTTGGACATTTAACAGTTAAAGCAGCAATGGCATGCTAACTGAGCACATTAAAACAAAGAGTTGGCAGCTTCTGAAGGAAAAGGGCTTGTGCTCCACTGTTCCAACTTGTCAGTCAACTCATGCCAGCACTCTCCACGTCTGCCTCTTCTACACACCCTCATTACATGTGTCTGTCTGTACTGATCTGCTCATCTGTTCAGGGACTCTCCTGACAAGTCAAAAATTCTGCCTTCTCTCTGCTCTGGAATTGGATCAAATCACCTCAGCTTTTTTTTGTAGCCCCACCAGGAGGCTTTTTGCTTATGTCTCATTCTGTTTTCCTTCACGACTTGTCTGTTTTTGATTTCTAGAATGGAGGAAGCCGAATTGCTGAAAGAAAGATTCCAGGCCATAACAGTAAGTGCTTATAGTTATAGCTTGCTACATATATTTAAAAAAAAAAAAAAAGGCTTAGAAGTAGTATTGTGTTAATGAGTTACTGTGTGTTTTCTGAAGAATGATTTATCCCAGGACAGAAAAAGAAAGATACTTATGTTTGCTTGAAATTGTTACTTTTTAATTCTGGTTTATAAGCTATTGCTTTAAGACAGCAGTTGCCTGTACTGACTTCATTATGGGTTGTATTACACTTTCAAATTAAATTCAAAGCAGTGAAAGTATGTGTGCAAATCACTACTGGACGGTCTAAAATACATATTACTATCATCACAACTGAACGCTTGCCTGAAGGACAGCAGGTCAAAAGGCAGCTAGAGAATTCCAGAACAAAACAGAGATGAAAGATTTTTGGTTTTGCATTGTGGAATTAAATACAATTTCTGAATTATTGATGAGCTATTGTAAATATTGCTGTCTGAAAAGTAAAAAAGAACAAGCTTGGATTAAGCAAATTCCTACCTGTCAGTTTTCAGAGGGGAAAAAAAGAAAAGAGAAAAAAGGACTCGGTAAAGTTTATGCTGAAGATATTAGAAAACATTTTCAGTTTGTCTTTTAAAGGGAAATCTGATTCAAAAGATTTATTGTGTTTTAAAGGAACTACTAAGTTATTTTTTAAAGGAATATAATCTGATGTAACAAAAATGGCTGAATCCAAATTCTCCTCTTATTTGATCTCCACTGAAACCTATTTAGTTACAAAAGAATTAAACTGAAACAAAATTTGACCCTTTGGGATGAAAGGAAAACTGCAGAAGGATCACTTACTATCACAGGCAATCTTTAAAAACAAATAATGGGAACAAAGATATTTTTCACACTCTTACCATGATAGATTAGTTGTGAAACAAACACTACTGGCTGAATAAATGGTGGGCAGAATTAAAAAATACCTTACTGGAACCAAAATAAATGTGAGAAGGCATAACTGGAAATCTACAGGAGTTGAATAGGTTGGTTTTTAATTTGGTTGGGTCTTAATTATGACACTTCATAAAAGCCAACAGGTCCATTTATCGTATTTACTTAAGACCTGACTCAAGCCCACCATAAGGTAATTTGAAATGTTTTAGAGGGTTGAGAGTACATTTGTTTGTTAACTGTAATGGTGTTTGAACGAGACTCATAACCTGGACTTTGTCTCTACCGTATGGGCTCAAAAGATAAGAAACATTTCGACGTTCCAGAGAAGTCCAGGCCTTGCAATGTTTTATACTTCCTGGTATCCGGCAGGAGGAGTGGGGCAGCATGCTTGCCTGATGAGGACTCCTATGAATGTACTAGGGTTAGCGTCCTCTGGCTGCATCTTTGCCTCCAGACAAATACTGGAGAAGTATTTTTTTTAAGAAACTGTGACAGCTTCCAGTGTCTTTCGTTACAGGAAATAGGAAATCATATTTGGGTTCTGGACATGACTTCATTTATTACACTTGCTGCGTAAAGGAACTATTTGCTTTCTACTTTCATCAATTGAGAGCATTTAATTGAAACACTCACTGTATTTGTTATAATGCACTGCAGAAATGAAGGAGCCTAAATAAGGTGAAGTTATCACCAGGTTTAAGAATCTGCAATACGAGTTGCCTACGAAAACACCACGTTACAATTACAATTGCGAGTTACTCAGTGGCTCTGGGAAGGTTTGTCCCAAGCAACATATCTGGCAATTTCAAGTGTTACCTACAAGATGTGTGTTGTAAAGGATCTAACAGAGGATAGCAAGGGGCACTCAGGTACTCACAGCAGTAGACAACTACACTTGCACTAAAACCTGATTCGTTTCTGTTGTTAAACGCCTGGCTTCTTTACAGCATCTGGCTCTCACAGAGCCACTAGGGGTTTTCAAATTCTTTTTCACATTTTCTCTATGTAGCAAAGCAAAAAGGAAAACCCTATTATTATTATTATTTTAAGATTCCCATGCTCCCTTGGCTCTGAAAAGGAACCGTTTTTAAGTGTTATATAGCTTCCACCTGCTGCTGATGTATATAGAGTATAACAAGTAAAAAATAAGATGCAGTCATTTTGTTAGATAGACTGTCATATCTTAAAATACGAAAGCTTTAGTGTTTGCTGTGGCAAACATGTCGAGACAAAACAGTCAAAGAGGAACCTTAGGCTTAATTCTTTCTCACCAAATCCTCCATTCTATAGGAAAGCAAAAATGATAGAAGATTTGAATTATGATTAAAGATTTGGATTATGACATTTCTGCAGTCTCATGCCATCAGATTGAAGTGTCCATACCTCCAGATAAGACCCCTCAACAACTAAGCGTTACCTCTGGAAAATTATATGAAAACAAAAATACATCAGCTAAAACATCAGGTGCTCCATTGGCTTGACAGTACATGGCATCTGCCACGGGTCCAAGCAGACCAACATTGGCACCACTGTGGAACACTGACACAAACTAATGTGTAAGACACTGCTCTGTAGATGCATTTCCCTTCCTTTCAGATAGATCTAATGTAGAACACTATTCTTTTCCATGCTTAAAATCAGGAAAGATTCCTACATGTTTCAGTAGGAGTGAAAATTAGGACCAAGGCTCAAGCCTCACCTTGCACTGATGCACAACAGAGAGGAAGGGATAAAAGTACTCTTTCATAAAAAGCAAAACTTGCCCAAATTAAACAAGAGCATAGTAAGAGAGGATTAGAGGACTTCTGCCAGGAAGGACTTCTGATTATCTACATGGGCAGAGTATGAAGTTTAGTAGAAGCATGGATCTCTTAGCTATCTAGGAATAAACATTTATTCCATTATATGTATAGTCAAAGCTTTGTACAGCAAAACAGGATTTGCAGACAAAGCATAGCAGAATACACTGTCGAAAGTGTCCTAACAGGTTTTAAAAACTATTCTGCAACACAAGGTTCAAGGAAGATGTATGAGGAACTCTTTTGAATTTAGCTTCTGGCATTAGACTTTCAGCTTTGACTAGATATATAAAAGACAATCTATTTCAACCTATTTAATCTGTACAATTGTGTAATGGATGTTTAGTACGAACCAGTGAAATTAAAACATGCTAGAACACCAAAGGATACAAGTAAAAAACTTTAAGAGACAAAATATGGTATGCAAAAGAAACATAGATAACTAACAAGAGAAACAGGCAAAAGCTTCATTACTGAATAGATTCCTTATTAAACAGTTAATTTAAAATGCAGTTATTCGTGCCTTTACACTCTGATTTCTTTCTTCACCGTATTTTTGTGTACCACTTCTCATTTCAGACTGCCTAAACCCTTAGTACACATCTCCACTGGTAAATTGACTTAGAATAAGAACCTTATCCAGAACTTTAGTAAGGAGAAAAAGTGGTTTCCTCCAGAATTGTAACAGTCTGTAAACACAAGCTTTTGTCACACTTTGCTCATCTAATGATGGGTTATTTAAAGGCCATTTATACAATGACATCAGGAATACTTCCTAATTAAGAAAAGGTGTGAAGGTGAAATGCTATGTCTCCAAAATCAGGACTGGCTGAGTAAAATCCAGCATAGCAGCTCTTGGATAAAGTCTCTAAAAAGGGACATTGCAGAAAAACTACATATTATAGTGATCCCAAATCAGTTGCTTTGTTAACTGTATTAAAGAGCATTGAGCAAAACTCAAAACCACTACAGAGATGAAGGTAGCATATATCTTGAAGCAAGATCCCTACCTGCTCTGTGTATTAAAGAGGCAGACTAACACCATTAAGGAAAAATTGTAAAGTACAGATGGTGTTTACAGATGGCTACTGCACTTTACAGACTGCAAGAGAGAAGAGATCACGGACACTCATTCATCTCCTAAACCCCAGCGTACCATCAGTTGTGCTTGGGCAGCCTGTAGTCCTGCCCTTAATCTCCACAAGGCTAGGTGGTTTCTTCTACTTCCTATCCTTCAACAAAGTGTCCCTATAGCCTGTGACCCCACTGCTAATTTCTAATTTCCAGTAACAGTGAAGCGATTCAGCCAAGCACACTACGGCTCTTCCTGTTTCCAAATCCCAGATCCTAGGGAAACAGTGGAGAACAACTCCCAGCCTTATGCCCAGCACTTCCTTCTTTCTGACTTTCTACACTCCTTACACACAGCTGGTTCCTCAGGTCAGCTGAAAGGGCAAGTCTCTTCCTATGTTTGTCAAGAACTTATCTCCTTCCTAAATCATACTTGTCTGAAAACAGACTATTTAAAAAAAACTATCAGTAATTTGTTCTAATTGAAAGGAAACGGGGATTAACCTCCAGTCAGCAAACATGTCTGCAGAGGACAACAGATTATTTAATTTACTCCCCTAAAATATACCAAGAAACAAGTGCAAAAGTTGCCATGTCCAATAACAGGATTTTATAGCATTAAGGCTGACCAAGAGAATAGCCTATTAATACAGCTTGTAAGAGTAAAAGTTAGCTTCCTTTGGCATGATTTCTTTCCCACTGGCTACTGAGAATACAAAGTACTAAATCAGTGTTTGGCCTCACATAGAGGAGCCACAAGGATACTCCACGTGACAGCAGCTATCCAAAGACACAAGAGGCTCAAGTGTTGCCAGTGTTCAGAGACTGTTCACCCATTTCCTTTTTTCTATAATCTGTAGCAAAAAGGATGAAGGTATGATAGATCAATACTACTGGAGGTTTTTCCTTCTAAAGTTCAGCAGCCATGAAAACAGCCTTTGCACTGACAAAAATCTTTTTTTTTTTTTTTTAAATTGAGAGGTAACACCAACATATACGAAGTATACTACATTTCTCTGTGTTCATCTTTACTACTATTCAACTAATGAAATAAATTTCTGTGTCTTTATTTATTCCTGTTTATTTCAGCTATTAGCCATAAGATACATAAGCTCTGGATTCACCAACAGCCCATTTCATTTAGTGATACATCGCAGCCGCACAGTGTAGACCATGCAGCCTCTTTCCTCCCCTAAATGATGTGTGGGCTGCCTTAGGAATTTTGGTCAGGACCCATTTCTAACCTCATTTTGCATGTATGATTGTGCTCAAATGTTATTTCTTCCTGTTTTCTTCCCCTACCCTTCCCAACAGTAAATTATTTTTAATTTGGATCATCCCTGCTTTGTGGTCATTAACATGTTTAAATGTACTTCAGAGAAAGAGTAATGGAAACCGTACCTGCATAGGACACATGAGCTATTGCTGCTAACAACTATGCACTGCCTGAGCACCATATAAGCTTTAAAAATAAGGCTTTATTTGCATGGATTGATTTCACCCTACTGAACAACACTTGAACAATTTTTTTAGCAACAAGTAATTTCTCTAAACAAAGTTTTATTGTTCTCTTAATTTGTAGGACAAAAGAAAACTGCAAGAAGAAATTACGCAGAAACGTCTAAAAGTGGAAGAAGAAAAAATGAAACACCAACATTTAAAGGTAGGTAAAGTGTTGGATTTATGTAACCAAAGATAGCCTCAAGTTGTTCAGCATGAATAAAGGTTTTGGATTTTGGAATGCAAATCTTCATGCATTTAAGTCATGCTTTTACTGTCAAATTTTCACAGCTTTTTGGAGTCTTGCCAGGACTCCATTTGACTTTAATAAGCATCACCCTTTGAGAAAAATTACACTCAGGAGCTAATGTTATTTGATCACTTTCATGGCATAAAATGAGATCATAACCAGGAATAACTCACAGCTGAAAATTAAGCCTCACATTTCAGACTGGGTGTGTTCACTCCTTAATTCCACTACAGCAACCCCAGTTGGTACAGGGTGCAGCACAATCATGAGGTCTAATTGCACTTTTTTCTGGAAAAAAAAGCAGCCTATTTTTATTTGGCTATAGCCTTTTGTCAGCTTGTTTAATGACTCTTCGGTAAAACAATGCTATTTCTTTGTATATTTAAAAAAAAAAAGGCATAAATGCTGCAAACATTGTCCTGAAATACAGCCTGGTAAACTCAGGATTACAAAGTCCAAATTACTAAGAAATCAAAAGATCCACGTCTGTAGACAACGGAAATTGCAGCGATTTCTACCCAACACCACCACTCTTTAAATGTCTATTGCACTTTGGCAGTACATGTCATTTAGGGAGATGAGACAAAATCTACGCTTCTAGAAATATGCAAGACTTGGTATTTTACATACCCTTTTAATTACGTGAGTGGATAAACAGTTTCAAGAAAGATATGTTGAATGCAATACCAGGAGCATGGCGTGTCTCCTTGAGCAAAAGCGGGAGAAGCATATTTAAAACAGACTCCTCTTCAAAATAGACACCTGATCCTGGGTTTCATCCACCCTCTTCTTTTGTGTCAAGCCAAAAAATTGAGAAGTTATGATAAACTAGCTCACTGGGCCAGCCAAGCCAACACAAAAATCACCCATGCTTAGGTTTTATTGGAAGGTAGTGACCACAAAGACAGGCTTGACCAATTGTGTAATATCTTGCCTAAAAGAGAGGGCAATATCTTTTCCAAGTCCTGTAATTAATGAGCAGCAAACGTGACCATTTTCCTCCGTCTTAGTACATGGTTACATGGAGTACTGCAATTTATGTTTAAAGTTTCCATGCCTATAAATTCAGAATGACTCTTTTGCCCTTCTTTTAAGAAGGATAAACTGGTCTGTTCTAGACAACCAGCTAATCCTCACTACTGCTGTGTGCAGAGTCCTAGGGCAGTTTCCTTACAGATTTAGTACATGCCTTCAGCTACCATTTCAGGTACCACAGAGTTAAAAAGTTAAGAAAACAAAAACATACCTTGCACTTATTCTGAAGATGTTTTATGGAATTTTACAGAAGCTAAAACACTCCTGGAAAAACATTACTGAAATGCTGTTTCTTTGGAAGAGGACAGAGGACGTGATATGTTTGCTTGTTCTATGAGAAATCATACAGATATCATTCAGAAAATTTTTTAAATTAAAATCAGTCATATTGCATATGAGGTGAATCAAGTGAAGAAATTATTCACTTGGCAAAGAGGGATCAAGCATACATTTAAATATATATATATGTATGATGTATAAATACGTACATATAATTAGCTATTTGGAGCACACAAAATGGAGACTACTTTTTCTAACTGAGTACTAAGACAGGCACCTAACATCACATGCAACATTACTATACGAACATCCTCTGCTTGATGCCCTAGAAGCCTTGACCTTTAATGAACATGTATGCTTCAGACTAATTCAGGTATTTCAATGGAGTCAAACAACACAAGAATCTAGTAGAAAAATCACTTTAAAACAGATTTAGACTTCTGAAATGTTTAGGCACTTCTGTAAATTTTATTGAGGGCTCATTCCCCTAGCAAGTCAGGTTGATTTCACTCATTTATACTCCTACCAGTTATGCATGGTGAAATCTAGAGCTCCATGACCTATTCAACATAACTTGCACCTGTCCCTTAGGAAACTATTGCAGGTTAGTAAATCTCACTGTCATATAGATGTTCTTGTTAGCTGGATATCACTATCCTGTTCCTTATTTTGTCCTTCATTCCTATTTATAGCACTTAGCAACAGGTTTATTAAAAGGTTGTTGTTTTGTGAGGTTTTTTTAGTGTGTGTTTGGTTTTTTTTAAACTTCCTTTTTGTAAATAGGAATCTCTGCTCCAGCTTCCCAATGACTTTGCTGTCCCCAGGCTAACTTCTTACTAGGAAGAGACAGATGAGGAATCATAACAAGTCTTAGTTATCCAGTAGAACCATACTGGAGAAGGAATATTTATTCCCTACATGTGTGCCTCTACCACATGAAGTTGAGGACATGCAAGCAAATAGACACCTGAGTGGATAGGGCTTCATGGAACTGCAAGGGGTAATGGGGGCTGCTAGTGCAGGTACAAGGGAAATTTCATCCTCAAGTAATTCTAGATGCACCAGCAACTAATTCTTCCTCCTACCTGGAATCCTTCTCACTGAGGCAACAAGGGAAAGGACCAAAGTTGCTTGAAAAGCATAGTCAGCACTGATTTGCATGTACTTTCCAAGAGCTTATATAGTTTAGCTTATTAAGTTTTTCGTTCCTGACATGCCTGAACTCCATTAGTTAGCACCTTGTAGGTGCTGGTCACACACCTCCTTACTCCAAGAGTTAACAGTGTTGAACTACATCTTCTTGTGAAAACTGCGAAAATTACTTATGCCTCCCCCAGCATGCCATAAGGTGAATTGCCATACCACCGGGAGAACAAGACCCACAAACTCAAAACACCTGTGCCTTCCAGGGAAGGATGAATCTTTCAGTGTTAGTCCAGCCTTGTTAAGGATTACAGTGGAGTTATACCTGGAGTATGCGTAGGACATTTATTCACAGAATTTGCAGAATGCTGTCACAGTACTCCTGATGTGACCATGAACTTACAAAAGAAAGTGATTGCTTTCCAGCACTCTGGCCATTCCCAAGGTCTTACCACATCACAATGTCTAAGTATCACTTTCCCTTAATGTACCGAGCCTAATGCAAAATGAAAGTGCTTTCATATAAGTGCTATAACACATGCACAACCTAGTACTGAGCTAGAGAAGCTTTATAGCGGAAGGAAATGCTAGACAGCAGGAAGAACCCAACAGTCCCAAAGCAGCTGCTCCTGCACTGACTTGTGCCGATGCCTCAGTGGAGCAGCCTTGAAACTGTCTGTTGTTCAAAGGCTGTTGCCAAACTACGCAATGTGTCATTCTTTCAAAAGTGGCTAATTAAATTAAAAAGATTACACGGCATTTAGTTGGGAGCAGCAGCAAACTATTCTAGGAAAAGGCAAAAATAACACAATTGTGTTACGCCTGTATTTAAGGAGTTCATTTTCTTGGGCCTAACCCTACACGTATATGAAGCTTTTAGTGATTTCAATGGGTGTTACAGGTTTCTGAGGTCTACAGTGCCAGCCCCACTGTAATTCTCACAAGGAATTACAGATTTATTTTTGGAGACAGCAATGCTAGACTAATTCAGTTCCAGACAGGATTAAAATCTCACTTTTCTAGGAGCCCTACTTATAACTAAAATCTAAACAGCTTGATTGAAAGGGAATTAATAACTGTGTTCCCTCCAACTTGAGAAAACAGTATTTTGTGGTCAGTAAGAGTTGTGCCAACACCAGACTACATGCATCTACCAGACCAGGTAAAACCGTTCTATTAAAATCTGTATTTATTTCATTTGAGCCTAAGACACAACTGCCAGGAAGTGCTGCCAAGTGATCCTACAGCCAGAGTGAAGGCTCAGGACACCAGTCTTGAGCAGCCCTTGTTTCCCACAGATTTCCTAGGACCCAGCATTGAGAGAAAGAATACTGCCTTGCAGGGCTAAGGCAATGGTAAACATTGCTCCTACATTCAGAAAAGAGGAGGGGGAAAAGAGGAGGGGGAAAAGAGGAGGGGGAAAAGAGGAGGGGGAAAAGAGGAGGGGGCAAAGAGGAGGGGGAAAAGAGGAGGGGGAAAAGAGGAGGGGGAAAAGAGGAGGGGGAAAAGAGGAGGGGGCAAAGAGGAGGGGGAAAAGAGGAGGGGGAAAAACGGGGGAAAAGAGATGGGGAAGAGGAAAAAAAAAAGGAGAAAAGAGGGGAAAAAAAGGGAAAGGGGAGAAAAGGGGAGAAAAGGGGAGAAAAGGGAAAAAAAAGGAAAAAAAGGAAA
>NW_009198176.1:0-8281 GCF_000690835.1 Fulmarus glacialis
ATAAACTTTATATGAAACTTTATTATATAAAATAAACTTTAAAAATATCTTATTTCATGTTTTACCATTAGCGAACATAATTTTTTTCAAATACTTTTTTAGTCTTAGAAATTAAATTGGCCTTTATATCCAGGTAAACTCAATTGCTACATTATTTTCATAGAATCATAGAATAGTTTGGGTTTGAAGGGACCTTTAAAGGTCACCAAGTCCAACCCCCCTGCAATGAGCAGGGACATCTTCAACTAGATCAGGTTGCTCAGAGCCCCGACCAACCTGACCTTGAATGTTTCCAGGGATGGAGCTCAGGAGGTATTAATGTGGATTGTTTTCTGCAAACAGACTTGGTTTGACAAGCAGCTGTTGGAAACATGAAAAGTCTCAATTCTTTGCAGCATCCAACTTGTATGACAGGCAGCTGGAGACTGAGATAAATTTCGGCCTCTAGAACAGGAGATAAACACTTAGTATAGTGTGCCAATATCTCCTGACTTCTGGTTCCAAGATTCACAGTAGGTTGCATGACCTCTTTGGAAATATCATTCAACTTGCTTTTCTCATCTGTAAAGTAGGATAGTATTTACTTTTAAAACCCTTGGAGGGCAAGTGAGCTGTATGCAGAAAAAACTCAAGGCATTTGAATTCATGTTCTTTCCTCATAGGTCACTCTAACAAGTTAAGTATTCCTTTACCAGTCTGCAAAATTTAGTTTCACACTTTGATGGTTAATTTAGCTCACAGCAGAATTACAATGGCAGATAACTTAAATGTGACAACATGTGAATGTTCTTGTATAAGGAACCCTGCCCTTGACTCTCACGTTTCTTAAGCTACATGATAGTTTAGTGGTGAACACTTACAGCCATCTGTGAAGATGGCATGTAGCCCATTTCTAATAGGTGCCAAATAAACATGTTTTTAGATGGGAATCTTGTGCAATACTGCAAATGCTATCTCAGCTACAGAAAGGTCATGCGTTGTGACAGTTTTGCCAAGCATCTCTTCACGCATGATGATACTTGTTGACACCAACGCACCAGAAAAAGAGGGTTTTTCTTAACAGTGAGAGTAGGCACCTATGCCTGCCCACAAGGAAAATATAATTGTAGGAGTGATCTTGAATAACAGAATTTGTCAGAAAACTAACATACAAAAGTCCTGTAACAATTCTCTATTATTAATCTAATTCCAGAGTGCATCAGTAAATTAAAGAACAGGGCACAGATTTCAAACTTTTCAAAGAAATTGGTAACTGGTAAAGAAAACAGAAAGTGCTCCCCCCCACAAATTGTCATCCTTGGGTTTTGGTATTGTGGTTAGATGAAAAGGGATATTACAGATTTGCCATTTGTCATGAAGCTTAGTCATCTTTACTACACCCAGCTTAATTAGACTCTTAATTCAGCTCAGAAAAGTTGTAACCTTTGGAAAATATCTAATTGATAAGGTTAATTGATAAAGTGAAGCTTTCTGCTTTGTGTTTTGTTACCACTTTTTTTTTTTTCCTTTAAATGCCTGCCTGCCTTTTAGCATTTCTCAAGGAATTACTTGTAAAGTATCATCTGCTGTAATTTTCACCACAGTTCAGTGCACCAACTTGCTAACAGGGTGTATTTAAAAGGTTATCATCACATAAAAGCCTTTGAAGAAATTTTGTATCTTAAAAATTATATATATATTAAAAAATAGGCCAAAAATCATACTGTGGATGGTTAGTATTTAGAAATTTTGCTTACATGAAGAAATAGTGTATGTCTGAGCAGCCTTATATATAATTTCAAACATATTTTGTCATTTCAGAACTCATCAGAAATTATTTCACACTGATTTCCTCTGTAGAATCCTAATAAAAATTCAGAATTCAGAATAAAAATCATTTTCACCCAGAAATGATCTTAGGTGAAGTTCCTCCAAAGAGTACCGTTTGAACCGATTGTTTCTCTGTGCAACATTAACATCATCAGTCTTATGTTTGAGCTCCAGTTTCATTATTTTTCTTTTTTTTTCCCTCTATTGGACAAGAATATAAGATTTGTGAGAAGAATCAGTGGCATAACATAAAGTTAATCAAAACATAAATAATTCTCTTACAGTCATACTACTCCCCACTGCATATGCACAGTTTTCACATGGCTGAAGTACCAGAAGAAAGGATTAATTTATCTAACTTGATTATACTGAAGAGAATAACCTAACTCACAAAATGATGGGACTGGTAGAATAATTCAAATCCAACTTGTGCAACTTACTCATAAATCTGAATGAAAGTGAAGATAAAAATGAATTTATCTTGGACAGAAAAAAATGTAATATCTCTTCCAAAATGGTTCAGTTTTGAGTAGTGAAAATTTACAGTATGAAAATGGATGAACATTCATTATTTGTGAAAGTTTCTGCCTTGACTATGTTGATGAACTGTGATCCCAAGTTGTTTTCTCATAGCTGGAAGGTATTTGTACAGGTGCTGCAAGATCTGCTCTTATTTTTCAGCTGAGGATGTGATTATGGTGCAATATAATCAGTACTACAAATGTCATAAACTGCAATGGCATAATCTGTACCATCTGTGGAATATGAGGATCTATAACAGAGTATCTCTGCATTGGTATGCAGTTGGAGGTAAGCTATTGTCCTCAGTAGTTAATACAAAATTATTGTTTTACTTGACCTCAGTTATGACAATGGTTTATGTTACTCAAATACAGCAAGTAGAATTGGTGCAAATTTGCTTCAGAGCAGGCCAGTGACCAGCATAGAGGTCGTAGTTGCTGATGAAACATAGAACATAAAAGAAACCTAAAACGCAGATTTGTTGTGGGCTGTCTCTTGCGGCAGCATTCGATGTGCGAGAAGGGTGGTCCTTGCAAACAGTGCTGAGCTTGCATTCAGGCATTTTTGGGCAGTTGTGGCATTTGCCACTGACATGCTGTGTATATTTTGGTAATTATTTTATATCTTCAGTAGCCGTTCTTTCTGATGAAATCATATATTACTGGGCAGGGACTATCTGTTATTCTGTACCGTGTCTAGTATAACACATTTTCAAACTTGATTACCTCCATTTTACACATTACTATAATAGATCCTCCTCATCCTCCCCACCTCCCAAAAAAGTTTTGTAAATGTAACTGATTTTTTGTTAGTCATCTTTCATTACTCTCCACTGTTGGTACCACATCGTTCAAGGATTTAAATTCAGAGAATTCATTTTTGCAGAACAGTATTTCTGTTCTGTTTGTTCATACTGATTTTATGTGTAAGTTGGAAATAGCCTTTTCTTTTTAGATGTATAACTAAATTTTTCGTAACATGTGGTGTCAGTTAATAAATTTTTGAGCACCTAGATGCTACTAGATATGTAATGAATGAAACATATGGAAACTGATATTTAAACTTGATTTTTTTTTTTTTCTTTAGAGCATTGATGGTATGTTGTCCTGTAGCTCTATCCACATTCTGTTTAGTGGAGTCTTCAGTCTAGGACTTTTAAGAAAATAAGTTTGTTCTTCCTAAAAAGGACTAGTCATTCATAGGATTGAGGTATAGACTTTGAGAGTCTCTTAAGTACATGATCAGAATTAAAGCCAAATTTCACTTAATGTTGCTGCTGTTTGTCTTCACTTTCATTAATTTTACCACCACTCCATCATGGCTGGGAACTCTGAATCATAATTTTTTTCAATCTCTAACACATTTTTTTCCCCAAGGAGACGCTACATATAAAAGTTAATTAGTTTCCTCACAAATGTACAAGTCAATAAAATTGAGTTATGATTATTAAAATCATAAAAATGACATCAGTCTTACAGATCTGGAATATTTCTGAACATGTATTCATCACATGCAAATTTCATTGGGATACAGATCATCTGCCCTTCATGCTCTGACAAGACAATATGCTAAGACAGGGATGTGCTCCACAAAAAAAAAAGACAAGGTCATGTTTTTAAAAAAAAAAAAAAAGTGAAATGTTAACTGTGCCAGCCTACAGAGTTCTTTTGCTGTCTGACATCTCCTTTTCTTCTCTTTCACTCCTCTTCCATGGTTGTAGTTTTCATTTGGATAATTTTGGAAGAACAATTATGTTACCAGCCTGTGTAAATGTGCTGGTAATAACAGAAAGGTAAATGCTTGAACCAACAGTGAATAACTTAGATACAGGTAGAATATCTGAAGGAAGAAAAACAACAGGAAGCAAATAGCAAGTTACCAGGAATTTGTGTGTGTCAAATACATTACAGTTCCAAATTGCTATTTTGGGGACTTGGCTATTTTTCAGGAAATTCAGGGTTGTGTGTGGAAAAACATCACTCAAAATACGTGTCCTACTACATAAATAGCATAAGTCAATAGCACGTCCAGTGGCAGGGCTACTGTTCGGTACTCTCAATAGTGCAATAGTGTTGCAATTTTTAGACCTAACAATGGGTTTAGGAATGGAATGAGCATGCATGTTTTCTGTAAGGGATGTGAATGTTGACCCCTTTTTTCTGTTTGCTACTTTCCTTTGTGTAAGATTAGGCTATTTTATTTTTCTCTCTTATTCCTGGTCTAAGTATTTCTGAAGCTGTTGCTGCTATGGGTTTGCAATTCGTGTTGCTACACTTTTGTAGAGTTCTAGTTATGGATAATTTCGACTGTGGCTGAGAGTGTCAAGATACAATTTTAAACTCAGTTTAAAAACTCATAAATGACATTCACATAAATTAGTAACTTGTATATGCAAAACTACTCTTGCATGTGCAACTATGCTTAGTGATGCTCAGCGGCTTCTAATCAAAAACAGCAAGGTGTGTGTGGATATCCATAGGGTTGTGCTCTGGTTCTGATAGCATTATGTATTTTTGCTATTGGAAGATGGAATAGAACATGTGCCTGTTAAATCTAATGACAGTCAAAAGCTGGGAGGGAACCTAAGCAGGTTTGGTTGCACAATTGCAGTTTTAAAAGATCTTGGCTATTTGGAGAAATGACCTGGAAAAAATAATTCATTTTTTTGCAACAAGGCAGTTCACAAGGACAGATGCGTTGCTGTGACTTTTAACAAAAATATTCAACTTGCTGAGTTTAGGATGAGGAAATCTTGGGTATAAGTAGGCTTGAGAAAATGTATGTAGATATCTATGTCTATCATCTACGTGTACATATAAAAGTGAGTTATAGTGAAACTAAAGTTGCCAAGGAGTCAAAAAAAAAAAAAAAAAGCACGGTTGTATAAAAATTGCAAAAGGTACAATGGACTGTATAAACAACAGTATAAAAGATGATGCAAAATACTTTTTCCTCCACTCAGTTGTAGTATTCATAAACCTTCACAAAAAAAGGAAGCTTGTAGATTTCTACCTAGCTTTATGCTAAAGGAATTTTTTCCCCTCTCAGCTGAATGTAAACTGCCACCATTTTACAATGGTTGCCCTTTCTTCTGCCATGAAAGGACAAGAAAGATTGAAAGAACCCATGGTGGTCTGCAAGTACAAGGTATATCCACATGTCTACAATGTATGTCTACATCTTTCCTAATGTACTTGTAATGGACTTTAAAGTTAACATTAAGAATGTGCCAATTCTCCTTCTATAATTTTTATATGAAATATTTTAACACAAATACTAAAAATAAGGCTGTTCTGAAGCATGTTACGCCTATGCAAAGCTTACTTTCCTCTATTTATTTTTTCTTCCTGAAAGCATAATCTTCTATTTCTGTGCAGTTACTATTAAATGATACTGTGAAAATAATTTTGTAATGAAACAGGGAAGAAACTGTTCATAAAAGTTCATATGTTCTGAAGAAACAGACTTTGTTTTCATGAGAAAAGCTTTATGCTTTTTCAGTAAATAAGGTTTTTAAATGTATTATAGTAGTACTTGAAAACCTCACTGAGATACTAGCATCTATACTCAAAGCAATAAAGGTCAAAGAAGAGACATGGACAAAATGTGACAAATCAGTGTAGCTTCCACACGTTTTTCAGGTTTTCCCAAGGAAGATTAGCAGCCTTGTAACGAGTGACAATGAGTCCTGATATGTTTTTTGTGAGTTATTGCTTAAATAATGTCCTTTTTCCTTAAACTACAGTGTGTAATTTTGACTTCAGTTTGAAAGAGATTTTTCATAATGGAAATCTTTCTCATTCAAAGAAGTTGCATTTTATGAACTTTCCATCAGAATGGATCTTCAGAGATTATGTACTTGAAGGTAGAAGTCAGCAGCAACAAGACTTTTCACTCTGTTTAAAAAAATAAAAAATAAAAAAAAAAGTCAATTTCCTTCTGAAGAACAAAACACAGCATGTCTTCCAAAAGTTGATGCCATGACTGGTCTTTCAGTTCTAAGTTGTAACAGTCGAGATATAATAAGTATATATTCCTCTGCATGCATCAGTACAGCCAAAAACACTAGAAAATCTGCCAATCCTTTTTGGTATCCTGATGTGTTGCAGCACTAGTGTTTTTTGTTTGTTTTGGTTTTTTTTCTTTTCAAAAGGAAAACCATATGGGGGATCTTTTGTCTCACTGATTTTTCTAGCATAAATGAAACGTAAAAAAAAAACAACCCTGAAGTTGTATAATTTACAAATTGACTTGTATTGTTTAAGCTGTAACTGCCAAATACCTATAGCATATAATTTATTAGGTGTATTTAACCAGTTATATATTTGTTCTAAATTTTTAAAAAGAGAGGCAACTGAACATTATGGGGGTTTTGCCAATATTTTGACTGAATGCTCTGAAGTACTTTATTTCTGTCTCACTTTCAATGGCAGGTTCCCCTGGCAGTTCAGTAGCATCTCTCTCGGGCAGTGGAGCTGGCCAGACGTCCCTCATAATTATGTAGCAGTCGTGTGTGCCAAAAAAAATAGTCAAATTATAACTATGTACTTTGGAGGTAGATAATTTAATGGTATTAATTCACAGCTACGCAAGTTAAATTAATGCAAAAGGAAAATCAAATACTTACAGAATAAGTATTTTTATTATACGTATATAAACATATACACACTTTTTTTAGTATCAAGTGAGTTACTGAGACTTATTCTTTATTTTTTATTTTATTCTTTAAAGTTTTACTCTTCATTTTTCATTTTATTGACCAAGCAAGCAAGATCTGCAACAGCAATACAAGGGATATAGCTGTTGTGGTAAATCTGTAATCACAGATTTATGATTATGGTATAGACTTGTACTTCAGCCTCATAGGATTATCTTCCTGCAGCATTACTTGAAGGAAGTGATGAGGCGTTTTTCAACAGCAGCAAGAATTTTTAATTTTATGCTAAAAATATGTTCAAAATCATATCAATTGGTCTTAATATTTATTTTAACTG
Organism: Fulmarus glacialis; assembly: GCF_000690835.1. Taxonomy (NCBI): domain Eukaryota; kingdom Metazoa; phylum Chordata; class Aves; order Procellariiformes; family Procellariidae; genus Fulmarus; species Fulmarus glacialis. The sequence continues at coordinate 7,326 of NW_009198176.1, forward strand.
TTCAAATGACTTTAGCTTTTAAAGTATGTGTTGCATTTCAAACTGACATGTTTACATAGAATCTTCCTTTAGGTCAACTACTATGCTATCCCTTTTTCTATTTGAATTCCTCTAATTTCTTATGCATTATTTTTTAATATACTGAAATATAATTTGGCATTTATGTTTTTAAAATGTATTGTTACAAGCATATCTTGATGCTAAATACATATCACAAAGTCCAAGTTTGCCTGCTGGTAGTTAAGCATACTTGCACATCCTCACATGAACATGATGGGAATATATTTAGCACCCATTATTTAATAAACATTAATTATATTGTTACAAAATCAAAACCTGTAAATAGACCAATTAAAAGTAATTAAAATTAAATTTGTTTAGGTATAGTATGACAGAGAATGGCAGACACTCCTTTAAGTCCATCAGAAGAATAATATGTAGAATGTTGTAAGTTGTCATTATAAAATTATGTGTTTGTGCACCTATATTTTGCTTTTTCTTGTCCATGAGATTCTAACAACCTACATCTTCAAATTTCCTGTGATTTACCCTGTGATTGTAGTTGTAAAATGTGTTCAGGCTTAATCAGTACAATGAACCTTATGGAAAAACTGATGTAGCTATTAGGAAAAGAAAGTACCCGTCTGAGTAATACAAATCTGAGCTAATTTGAAGAAAAATTTTAATCCTTTTCGGTACTTGCTGGGAGAATGAGACATTCTTCTGGAAGCTATGGTGAAAGGAAACGTTTGATCTTTTTATACCCTTTTAAAAGTTGTGGTAGTATTTTCTTGGAGTATACAACAGATGAGGAATACATATCATTTTAAGTGCTGTTTTGATCATTTTAAGAGAGATTCAACATCAGAATCAAGTGCATTAGATTTCAGTGAGGAAGGCTTTTCTCTTGAATACCCACCTGATGCCTTAACAAGGCTTAACAGGATCCTGCTGAA
>NW_009198176.1:8312-70090 GCF_000690835.1 Fulmarus glacialis
ACTGCTTCAGGCAAATGTTTCATGGTGAATTACCTAAACATATATCATTTGGGATCTGATGGCCTTGGTTACTGGAGAAACACTGGATTTAGAGTCAGTAACGTAGTCAATTTATCAAAAGACAGAACGTAAACAGTTTTCCTACCATTCATTTCTTCACATTAAGGTAAAAAATTTATGAGACGATCTTACATAGCAAAGAGGTTTAAAAAGAATGTGGAATTATTTTTTGATTGCTAATTAAGTGAAGTGCAATAAAAAAAAAATCTGTAGCAGATATTACTGCTTTTCATTCATGCTATTTTTCATTTGTGCATATGCATATATATATGTATGTATATGTGCAGCGGTCTGTTTTAATGTAGACCTGAACTCAGAGATGGTTTACTTTTAGCTAAGCCTACCTTGTAGTGGAGAAGAAAAATTTCTATGTGACTGTTAGTAGCCAATTACTTTATTCAAATCTCATAACTTGAATGTTATTGAAAGTGTTATGATGAGTAAAGCTGAATGCAAAATTGCATTTTGTAACTGATTTTTTACTAAATCAGGGAGTTGGAAAACCAGCTTGAAAACATCTCTTTTTTTTCTTGAAAACATGAGTAAAACACTACATAAAATTTGCTTCTTTACATAAAACATTTAATTTGGCTGTAAGGAAAACATTCCTTTTTAATCTTAAAATGACAAAAATAAGCTCCAAATCAAAATAACTGTTATATTTAAAACATTTAAAAGTAAAATTCTGACTTCAATTTTTATTTTTTTATCCGAACAGTTTACTAAATTTAACATGAATTTCTGTGCAACCATTTGACTCCAAAATGCATTGCTCAGCAAATAAATTCTTTTTAAAATTTTTGCGAGATCTAACATTGAGTCTGATGTAGTTATGAGTGCTGATGTGTTAACAGCTACCATCTGCTTTATGTAAAGAAAAAAGGAAAATACAAAATAGAAATAGTTAACAATGTACCTTTGTCATATCACAGGCTATGCATTTATTTATCTATTCCACAGTTTGGTGAGATGAAGTTTTTACCGAAAATAAAGTTACAGATCAGAAGTATAAAAATTGTTTTTATTTCTCACATCCCAAGTTTGACATACCATAAATCATTACTGTCTCCTGACTATACTAGTTACTATATTAATAATATTTCCTTCTTAGAGGTTGTTTCTAGTTTTATATGTTTTGCCAATTCCCTCATTTCTTTGTTTGCACATAACCTGTGTTGTATTAGCTCTTTCCTCTGCTGACTCACGGTTACAAGGCTTTGCAAGGGAAAGGAGTTGACAGTAACCCTAGAAGGAAGTTGCACGATCTGAAATTTGAGGCTGTATGGAAACCCCTTTCAAGATCAGCACCTATGTTTGTCACATTCCAAAGACCAAAAATAATGTCATATTTATTGAGTGAATTCTAATACAAAACTTATTTCAGAGCAAGACAAGATATGGAGAGATTATGTATTTCCATGCATTTGTGTTAGTAAGCTATTTAATCATTTTTCAACAACAGCATCAATAAATGTCAGCGATACTCTTCATGTTGTGCTGACCCAGTCTGAACTTCGGTGTAGACAACTAACAGGTTTTCTGGTTTTTTATTTAAAGTACTTCAGTGCAATATAGCAAAACAAGATCTGTGCAGAATCTGTTCTCACTGGCAGTGGTATGGAAAGATTATCTCCAAACCTGGGTGCCTATTTTTTGCCACTTCTAAGCTAATCAGGTTCTGTCATGTAAGCTAAAAGTAGTTATTATGTTCTAGCTATTTTACTAAGTTTTTATCTTCTGGGGTTTTTTTTCTTTCTTTTGCTTGCCTATAACTTTAATTATTTCTGTAAAATTTTCTTTGTTTAACATGGTAAGCTATTTTGATGGAAGGCTTTCAGATTTCTTCAGTGGTTTTGGTTGATACCAACAAATTCTATACAGTTTACAGACATTTATAGATAGTTTTTCCCCACTTTTAAACATGAATTGAAAACATCACATGGAAGACAGAGCAGTCATGCCACATAAGTGCTTTCTTTGCAGTTGTATTGAATGCTTCCAGACTAATACCACCGGTTTAAGTTTTCTTAAAATCTCACTTGAACAATTATGTGAGTTGTAATTACACCAGTGACTAATGAACAGCCATCATTTATAAGGCATCCTAATCAGAAATGTTGCTGATGCTAAATGAAAAGTAATGAAAGGGTTTCCAGATTTTCAAGTTGAAGTCAAATTGAGTACTTGAATTAGTCAAAATAATTGTCTAATTTGGACAATGGATTCTTGGTTTTGATAACTCTGCCTTGAGTAAGTATCTTCATTGGTAGACAAAGGATAGTGATTTCTAACTATTCATTATAAACGTTATTTTGACATGTCTATTGAACATCAGTGGATTAAATCCAATTGAATTTTGATTGCTTAGCAGATTTGTAATGGATTACATAGCAGGAGTCATTGGCTTATATTTACAGCTATAATATACTACTTAAAATTCAGCCTTCTCATAAACAATTTCATTTAATGATTCTATTTGGCATATTAGAGTCAGCAATGAATTGCAAGAGCTTGCCTATTGCCTGTTGTAAGCATGCTTTTATAGAACAAGAAAATTAAAATGTGGAGTTTTTTTCTCTAGTTGGGTGAAGGGAAAAATCCGATTTAATTATGACTGACTTCTTTCCTACTATTAAATAAGGAACATGTCATGTTGGGAAAATGGCAGATGAGCAAGAATTTCTTTTTTTTTTTTTTTTTATCTCATTACACTGTGTGACAAAACTTCATGAAGAAATGCTCTCCCTGGATTTAGATTAACTTTTGATCTATGTTTATAATAGCCTGTTTCCAACAATAACTTATCAGCAGCCTTTCAGTTAGCACAACATTTCATAGCCTCATTGACCTTTGACCAAATATACTATGCAAGTGTTGCTAGTAAATCTTTCAGTGATAATTTTCCAGTGGGTAAAAACACATCGGAAAAAGGTATATTCGGGGGACTTTTCAGAGAGTTCCTGTTTGTGCAGAAAAGGTGGAACAGCTGAGGCATCAAATGGAAAAGGAAGGGAGTTGACAACTGCAGTAGCAGACCTGGAGTGAGACCACTGTAGGTAACATGGATTCAGGGAGGAGGCGGAAAGCACCTAACCTCCTGCCTTGGCAGCCAGACTACCTCGATAGCCAGATCTGCCTACACTCAAGCTTTTTTTCAGGCACTGCAGACCTCCACTGCAGTTTTTGTTAGAGTCAATGCTGAAAAGTGAAAGTATCATGTCATGATGCTAAGGTCTTTCTCAATTAAGCTTTGAAATAAAATAAAAGAGGTCATTGTCAAGAGCTGATAGTTTTACCAGGAAACAGTTTGTCAGCATAGTATTCATTCTGAAATCTAGTTCATATGCCTCCTTTCTGGTTTGAAGAAGGAATTTTGCTGCACATTTCTCTTCAGAAGTAGCAAATTCTCCTCCTATTGATGTATATATTCTGATTTTTCAGCTGTAGAATAAGCAGTAGCAGCAGGCTGCTCACTGACCTTGAAAAACAGTCTCTTAAAGTTTTGCTGTATCTGTAAATGTTCTTTAAAAAATTCCTCGTGTTTATGACATGGGTATTAATGGACTCTGAAAATAGAAACAACTTTATTTTTGTGATTACCACTTCTTTCCTTTGTAGTGCATAACTGTTTATATAAAGCATTATGAAATAGTTGCTCTGCTTCAACAGCTGACAGTACTCTAGATACCCCAAAGTATTCTAAGATAACAAAATGGATGCTATTCATGGAGAGCTCCATGGACTTTGATGATGTTCTGTAGGAGGAGCTTGAATAACTAATTTCCATGAGTGTTCAAAGATGCTGGGGAAAAAAAATCAAATATAGAAGGTCCACATTAGAAGGCGAACATTAGACCTATCTAGTTATTTCTCAAACTAGGCTTTATGATCGCAGGAAAAAAAATTACTTATTTTAACTTTGAGAAGTGATTTCATCATTAGCTTTGGGTAGGGACATTTTTTTAATACAACCTGCTTTAAAAGGTTTCTTGTCACTCATATTTCCGTCGTAGCTTGTAATGTCCCTAGTGCTTTTGCTGATCTTGAGTTGTTCTTTAAGGAGCTTATTCTGTCACAGATTTAGAATGAAATAGGGTTTAGAAAGAAAAAAATAACTACACATCATCCGAATGTTTCCTGGGCGGAAGGAGGCAATAGCTTCATCTCTTGGTCATTTGCTGTGGCACTGGCACTGGCACTTGTCTTTCTAATGTTCTGCAGCAGCTGAGTCCACACACATCAAGTGAATGGCCAGAAAGCAGAGGAAGGCATTGTCCCTCTTCTCAGGATGGTGACCCACCCAAGTCTGTCTCTACTAACTACTGCAGCTCAGAGTCAGAGTGGGGTTTGGTTGCCTTGTACTGCTACGGTAGAAAAAGGCTTTGCCTCTATAAGTCTTGCCCTCTCTAGGTCTGGGCTAGAGAATAACACAAGTAGCAGGGCACAAGTAGAATTAAAAGCTCAGGTTTCTTCTGCATTCGAGAGTCTGCTGGACGGCACGTGGCTCAGAAGAGAAAGTGACAGAAGTTGCTGGGTTGTGACAAGTTGGGGGAAGAGGGGACAAAAGAATATTCCATAGAGAAAAGGGTATAATAGTTCATTGCTTGTAGCAATCAGTAAAGGTCAGCATTTGCTTGACCCTTTGCCATGTCAGTCAACCATATAAAGGCTTTCAGAAGTCTGGTGGCTGGGAAGCCTCAGCTATTACTGCTGTTTCACTGTTGGTAACAAATTGCAACCAGAAGCTGCTGTTGCCTCTCTAAATGGGTTAAGTAGGAGATCTACATGACAGCCTTTTGCTGATTCATCCAAAGCAAGCTGCCAGCCTCGGATAGCTTAGATGTTTGGCAGGAAGTAGTTCCTACAGGGAACGAGTCTAAAGTTAATATTAAAAAAAATTAATCTTAGGTTGTTCCATTTTTCTCCTTTGCCAGACTTTGCAATGCAAACAAGTGGTCTTTACATAAGCCTGCTTGGATTAGTTGATTATTTATGTGAATTGATATTATCAGGTTTCATCCTGCATACCGGTAGTTTGGCACTCCTTGGGCAAATGTAGAAAGATTACAGGAAGTCTCACTCTGCCACACTGACTGTACATTTGCACTGTAGAAGCAGCTGGACAAATAGCCCAACAGTTAAAGTATCAAGATTCTTTCAAGAATCTGTTCTTCTGTCATATAGGTGCATCCTTCAGATGCAAAGTTTTAATAAATGTTTGAAAAGAAGAATGTGCACTCTTGTGCACATGGTAGGCATTACAATTAGCTATATGTAAAGGCAAACTTTGGAGGTGTTATTTGAAAACTTGCTTTTAGCTTACATTGATAGTTTTCTAAACACAAGTCTGAAAATGTGCAGAACTTTCAGACTACTTGACTGGAGAAGAGTTGTGGTCTTCCCAAACAGTGGGGACTTCTTTACTTTTTAATAGAAATTTGTGTAGCCAGTATTAAATATAGTATGTATTGTGCTTTTTTTTTCTCTTCCATGCTGGTAGTTTCTTTACCAGGGAGATTTAATGAAAACTTCCTCAGATACACTGTGCCTGGTTTCACTACTTGTTAGTCAACTGGCCAGAGAGAGTAGAGATTTATAGCACTGCCTTCATGTGCTAGCCGTGCACTGTATTTACCAAATGATCTTTAATAGGTTCTGTAGCAGCGGGCCAGATTCTGAACTAAAAATCTGATGCACCTTTGTTTTGATGTGTTGACCTCTGCATCCCTGGTTTTGGATCTGTGCTTATCTGTTAACAACTAGCTGGTCCATTTGAATCAAATTTCATGAGTGCTGAACTCTGCCAATTCTTTCCAAGGCCTTGGGGAATAAAGAAGAAAATGTATTTTTCTACTGGGTCCGTCCCTCCCAGTTTCTTATGAATAAAATTCTAGTAAATAAAGCTCAGTTAAATACTTATTCACCCTAACCCTTCTGAGAGAGTGTTTCATGTCAAATAGAATTAGAGATGCGCCAGACTCTTAATTTGAGGCCTAGATTTGGCACAAGAATTGTCCTTTCATCCTTTCACATGTGAAATTGAAGGTTCCCTGCTGGCTTAACACAGCCCTTAACAGCTGAGCACTTGGCCACAGTGCTCGAGCTGTGAGTCTCTTCCCACAAATAATTCCTCCCCAGGCCTATTAATCTGGGGAGACTATGAGAGAGGCAGCCCTGCGTGTGCCTATTGCAGATTTCTATACAGTTCTGCTGGCACTTAAAGAAAGAGCTGAGCTCTGAGTGGATCTTTTCCCTTTGTAATGAATATTTGTACCAGAGGTCTGTATTCAGAGGTCTCGGAGCATTTCCAAAAATGGCTGTTTAATAAAGATTTTAAAATGAGAAATAAAGTAAAACTAATTAGTGTAGTTGTTCGTGAGTACCATAAAATTCTCCAGTTGTCAACAATAGCTGCAACTGACAGCCTGTGCATGGAAACCTGGTTTGTGCCAAGTGTGTTAGTAGCATCAGTGTGAAAGATCAATAGGTACATTGCTTAATACTGTGATTATATATTTAATGAATCAAGAAAGTTTTTATTTATTCACAATAACAAAATTGTATAAGAATGAAACATTTTTCCAGTGTGCCTGTTCCTTCTGTGAAATTTTTAGGTGATAGTTGCCAACTCTTCTCAGTTCAATCAGTTTCCTTTTCATGTATGATCTAAATCAAAAACCTGCCCACAGCAGCGAAGGCTAACTTCTCACAAAAGAAGACACTGTTTGCCAGCTCTGATAGTACCACAGCAAAGAAATTCTTTCAAAGCATTGGTACAGCTAAATGATTTTTCCTGATCTTCTCGTACTCTCACTGACACGTTCGTAGATACTTATAGACGGTGATGTTCTATTTGAAACAATTTTGTACATACCTATTTTACTTTTAGATGGAAATGGTCTGTGCTCTCTTCATCTTGTCCCTTACTGCCCCAGACTTGGAAGGCACCCAACTAGACAGTAAAATCATGTCTTGTAGCATGGTTACCAGGCAGAATAAGTTTCAGCTACATGCATTGAGTTTCTACCTTACCACAAATACCATACAAACACAAAACATACAGATAAAAGTAAAATCATTACATCAGCCTTTCCCAGTTTCTTAAATGTAGAGCATTATCTAAATGTCTTTTTAAAAAAAAAAAAAAATCAAGCTATTTTTAAGTTGGAGTGAGAAGAAAAAATCCAACAGAGAAAGCTCAAAGCCTGGACTCAAGAATCCAAGAATGGTATTATAAAAGATCTCATGACCTTTCAAGACCTCATAGATAAATTTACTGTATCTTGCTCTGCCTGAAAATGCACCAGAATCTAATGCAAGTGGTGATGCATTAATTGTACAACATCATTTCTGACTGTTTTTTGTCAAAGTACTTTTGAAATCGGCCACCTATCCAAAACGAATTCTGTACTTTGTGCACTAAGGTCCATAAGATTAAAAATTTATTTGGGTGCCTGTCTGGATATTTGAAGCACATCAGATAAGGTGGATGAAAAATATATATGGATATTCATAACTCAGTGCTTTCAAAAGATCATTACCAGATATTTTTCCATTTTTTGTATTTTGAAAATGTCTACTGATATTTACTAAAATAAAGCAGCTAACTGTAGCAAGTTATGTTTCCTAATGAAAGTAACATAAATATTATGTTCTCAGAGAAAATTTTCCCAGCTTTTAGGAATAGTGACACAATTCCTGGAAGTTATGGTTTTCCTTTCACCATGTCACTTTTAGAGAAAAGCCATCCTGCAGTAGATAGCTTATCAGATGTAAGAGTATATGTTGAAGGGTATAGAAACATAGTCTACAGAAACATAGTCCACACAGGGTATTGCCTCATGCTAAGATGCATCATTTCCATTCTAAATTTTAACTAGCAACAACAAAGATTTAAAAAATTGCACTGCAAGGAAACACAATGGAGGATGGTTTATACAATATTTTATATATATATATAAAATTAAACATTATTATATGAACAGTCCCTTGGTTAATTTTTGCCCCTGACAAATTACATCCCTTTCATAGTTCAAGAGGAGATCATTTTCTTTCCTTCCATCTGCTGTCTTACTGCATATCTGAAGTGGAAGTGAAATAATTTTCTTCTGTACTCATGCTAACATTATTCCTCTTCCCCCATGTATTCAATAAATATGTAGTGTGGGTTATTTAAAATTCTGTGATTGTACCTGGCAACATATTTTTTTGAACGTGTTTTTGAACATTGACTTTTGTGCCCTTCTTTTTAAATGTGTTGTTGTTTGCTGCGAAGCCAAAGACTACTATATTTGTCTCAAATTTTCTACATCCTAATAATAGTTTAAGAGGCTTTAGGAAAATATAAGTTACAATCTTACGTAGTAATATGCAGTGCTCATAACTGAGGGAGCATCTCTTTTTCTAGAACTTCTATCATTATAAAATATATTCATGTCTTTCATGCAAATACCTAAAGTAGCAAAATACAATTAGGTCAAAGGTAAGATTTTGAGAACTTTTAATCAGGAGGAGGCCCTGGCCAATTGACTGTTTTATTAAATAAATAAAATCTAATAGTATGTACACATTTTGGGGAAAAAGTATTTTGTGTAGCACAGTTCTTCAGGGTGTGAAGAATTCACTAATTAGAGGATTGGCTCAATAATAAAGAACTAGGGTTTGATTCAAGTTTTAATAACTGTGTAAAGAAACAGGAGACTATGAGTAATTGTTAAAACACTTTAAATTTTGTGGAGGGTTTTTTTTTCCAGGAGACAAATATTAAAAAGGCATCAAAATATAAGAATTAACTGCTGTCATCCCTCATCTTTGCGATTAACAGTGTTAGGATGAAGGATGTAAGGATGAAATCTGAACAATTGTTCTGGTTTAACTACATTAGGATATATGATTAATTATAAAGAATATGTTCTACTAAAGCTAATAAATGTAAATTATAGTTTTATGAAGTCAGTAGTAGTATACGAAATGCATTTTAGACTAATTAATAAAATGCAAGAATAAAGGTTCTGTGCAAGGCAACTTCTTGAGCCTTGGGGGTCATATTGTACATATATAAATTTTTCATGTTTAAAATTTTAAAAGTACACATTATTTAATGTGGGTCAGTTCCTGCTCACCATGTGAAGTGCATTTCAGTTATCACTGTTGTCCTTTTCTTGGGATCATGTTGAAGGGTGAATTTTATTTTAAAATGCTGACAGGTGAATTCTCAAGATGAGAACTCAATCCAATTTTCATTCAATTTGAAAAACTGATTGTTTTGTTTTATTTGATATAAGTAGTTGTCCATCTTAAACTTTGTTATAAACTTCAACTCCTGAAGATTAAGATTTTTTGGCCCACCTTCATGTATGTGCCATTTTAATGATTCCCCAGATTATTTTACTGGATGAAGGTGTTAGTGTGGCATTTGATCTCCACCCCAATAGGCAGGAGCGGGGAGTAAATGAGAGGTTGGTCCATTTGTATGTATGTCCAGTCAGGTTTTTCATTTTCAGACTAACTACAGCAACCCAACATGAGCATCAGTTCCATTCCAAATTGAAGGAATGTTTTAGGGTTTGGAGTTTGGGTTTGGGGTTTTTTCCCAGTCTTGAAGGGAATTTAATCTTAGGCCAGACACAAATTAATTTCTTGTTTACTTATGCTCATTTGGATGCTTAAAACCCCAACTGGTATTAATCTTTGCAGCAGTAGGAATTTTAGTCAGTCCTCAATGCAATGTTTCCAAGTGAAAGTTAAGAACCTCAGAATCCCTGTCGTAGACTTGTATTAACTAAAAAAGGTATTTATAAAGTGTATAAAAAGTATATGAGAAAAAAATGAGGACTTCTTTTTACTTAAAATGTGTGAAATCCTTACTGTTTGCTCAGTGCTTGAGATTTTTAGTCTTTGTTTTAGAGAAAGCCTTATACTCTTACACTTACAGGAGCAATTTCCATTGGAGTCATAGTACTATTCATGTGCCTGAAATTATTGTGCTTAAAGGATTTCTGGGTCAAGGAAATGATCAAAGATATAAGCAATTGGTTCATTGTTATTTCGTTTTGTCCTTCCCTCCCCCCTTCCCCCCCGCCCCATTCACTAGAACTTCGTGTAAATCATTTTACTGAAACTAATAATGGAGCTATAGGTGACAAGAAGTTATATATATCTACTTTGAGAAGAAGCTTGTATTGCAAGTAAAAATACTTGTCTGTGTTCATCAAGTTCTGCTTCTAAAGAAATTAATAACTTTGGAAAACCTTCTTTCTGAAAATACCAGACTACTGAATGCACAATGGTTAGCAAAAAAATAATAAAACTTACACGTCTACTAATTCTAAAATATGAACATTATGTTGTCTAAAATGCAGGTGACCTGGATATTCGTGGTATTTATTCCAGTATTTCTGTAAATTGTTACACTGCACAAACATACTTTTTGAGGGAGGAGAGGAGATCTAAATCTTCTGTCACATATGTGTGTTGGAAAAGAGAATTTGCTGTTGAGGATCATTGCTTTATTGCAAGACCATGATAGCTATTTTCTGGGTAGTTTCTTCTGGTCTGGATTTCAGCAGCAAACATCGACCTTAAAGAATGGGAGTAGCCGTCTTCTTTAGCGCCTCTGCAGCTCTAGTTCACTGGAGGAATGACATCTCTGTTAGCATCTCCATTGCTGCTCCTAGCGGAAGCATTGCTCTGTGAGGGTTCTTGTATGGAGTTTCAGGCTGAGAGAAACATCAGGCCCAGAGGCAGACCGAGTCCAATGTGTAGCCTTGGATGTGAGCCTAGCTCGTGCTCTGTGATGCACTGGGATTTCCCACTGCCCAGTGGGAAGGAGTCACCTAACACTGTAGAGTTAAGCTTCCCCTTAAGTCATTTGGATTTATGTCCATGTACACTTGTGAGCATTTTTGTGCCTTGATATCATTGTGCTTTTATTGGTTTCTTTCTCCGTGATGACAAAGGGGTAAATCCATGTGTCTGAGTGACTGCAGAGAGTGTCACAAAAACTTGTCACAGTACCGCATCTGAATGGAAGTCCGATCTGTTTTTGCAATGAGCAGTCTCAGATATGAGTGTGACTTCATCCTGGTGTGTAGTGCATGTACTTATTCCTTGTTTGAATATTGCGAACAAAATACTATTTAAAACTTCAGTGTCAACAGCTTTATGTATTTATGTAAATATCCCAGGCTGTATTTAAAAGTGTGTATGTGTGTTTGGAGGAGGTTCCTTTTTGTATTTGCGTATGTTCTGTTTTGATGTGTGTAAGATAAACACTCTTACGGCGTAGGGCTGTAATGGAAAAGAATGAAGCTGAAGGTAATACAGAAAAAAGTTTTCTTTTAGAAAGTCCATCAGCTCCCTTTTTTTTGTAAATATGGATGTAGGTCCATGCACCATAATCATCAACACTTTTAACATCATTTTTGGTTTCTCTGTAAAAGACTAATAAGGCAGAATGATGTTTGAAGTAAGGAGAAATTTTCACTCATTACTTTTATACGCATTTTATGTCTTCTTTTCATTGCTCAGTTTGAATAGTCTGAACAATGTAATTTATAGCAATAGGCTAGAATGACTAAATGATTAGCTGGCCAGCCTGCAGGCTCTGAATTTCTGGTCTTCAGAGATGGCAGAATTTTTCAAATCTGTTTCTTTGCTTTGTGTGCTTTCATAAAGGCACACTTTCCATTACCACAGTGGTGGTTTTGTAAAAGTAATTTGGAAACTAATTTTTTTTCAAAAAATATATTTAAAATGTAATGACATTTCTATCTTCACTTTATTTTGAATTTACTTTTCATTTTATTAATTTTTTTCTGTATATTAAATGCCAGTATGTTGCAGTTAGTTTTTGGGAAGTTCATAGGGATTTATTTATATTTTTTTTTTAGTTCTTCAAGATTGCAGTGAGTGTCACTGAGAAGAATCTGGCAGACGTCTACAGACCCTTTGAGTAAATTTAGTCTCCCAGTTAAGTGCAGCCCTCTTAGCCCTCTTTATTCTCCTTGGAAAGCATGTTTTCTTCCTCAGAACACTAAAATCATTAAACTGTGCTGCACAGGGGAATATGAGATACTGAGAACCACACGGTGAGCATTCAGAATTTGAAGGATTTTTGTTCTTGTTAAAAGTTCTAAATTTTAACTTCTGTATGTCCTAAACAATTGGAAACTATTCTCACCTGATAGAAAGGATGGAAAGTGCTCACTGACTTAATGTGCAGGCATCTCAGTTTTGCACTGTGAGCATTAATCTGCATGCATAATACGCAAACATCCTAGTGACCAAAACAAAGATTCTGCTCTTCTCAGTGTAATGATGCTGGCAGGAACAGGACCACACTGTGCCTACGCATGGCAATGCTTCCAAAGCTGTTAGAAATATCATCTCATTGGACTAATATCCAAGACTCGTAAAAACTTTATTTACTGGAGTCCTTCATCTTGCATACTGAAGCAGGGAGAGGCAGCTCACTATTGAAACTCCTGTTCAGTGAGAAATGTCTAAAAGAATAATTGATAGACTGTCCTGAGCAAAAGCTGCTTTGCAGCTCTTTAAATAGAGTTAGCAGAACAGATGATACCACTGGTAAACATTTTTGGCTTAGACTTAATTGGGGGGGGAAAGTGAAAGAACTTGCTTCAATCATTTATGTGAAAGCAGCCAGAAGACATGACAGAATCTCTAGACTAATGGAACTGTCTGAATAGGTAGGCTGTTCTTCTTCCTTTATCTGGTGAGTTGATAATTGGGGTACTGTGCATTTTATCATTTTTACTGCTTGTGGTTCCCTGTGGAAAAAATAGATCTGTAAATATTTTCTATTCAAACAGACACAAAAATGTGAAGCAAAGAATGAATTGAAATAGTAAATTCCTCTTCTCAATAAATTTTCTTCTTTTATTTTTTCCCTTCTACTTCTCTTTCCAAATTTGTTTCCTATCATTTGCTGTTCTTTTTTCCTTAATAGCTGGGATTCCATTTAATTTTTTTTCTGCTGGGGTAACGATTCAGCTTGTCTGCCACAGAAAAGCAGAACAGTAGAAATGCTCTTTTAGCTTCTAATGTAATTAATAATTAATGCAATTCATATAATGTAATTAATATAATTAATCAAAATAATTCAAGTGAAATCTTTGGTTTTAGTCAAATAAGTTTCCAGTTAAATAAGGAGAAAAATACTGTTAAAGCATTTATGTCAACTTTAACATTTGTAGTTCCATAGCTCTTAAACAACAAGGTGATAATAATCCTAGTAGTTTTGGTTATCTGAAGAATGGTCACCATTAAATCTCTTCTTTCTTGATGCTTTGAGTTAGTTACCTCTCAGATTTGTCAGTCCATGGTAGGTATTGGGATGCATCCAGGCAGGATTTAGCCTGCTGGTTCCAACCTAGAAATTCGAATCACTAGGGGTACAGTTGCTTGACAACACTCAGTGGCTTTTTCAGACACCTGTATCATGACCAAGTCTGTTCAGTGCTTCTTTGCATCACTTCTGGGTAATGAGCCTGGCACACAGATCGAGAAGAACAGAGAGAACTTTCTGGTGTGGTCGCAACCAGGTTCTTGGTTTCAGCTTTGCTTTCCTTCACACCTGCTAAGCCTGATTGAGATGACTGAAAACTATTGGGTCAGCGTCATGTATCAAATCACACACGTGAACAATATTGTTGGGCAGAAGATAACCTCAGTGAAGTATCGTGGTTCCTAATGAACAGCTATACATGTGCTAATGAAATTCTTCATAGTGCATATGCTTGTAAAGGGAAAGTAACTTGTGATTCAGGAATCATGGTGGTTCTTCTGTCTGATCAGACAAACTGGCCAGATGTTACCTGACACACTAGCCAAAGCCTACAGTTGTTTTGTTTCTATATCAGGTCCTTTAGCACGTTCACAATCTGGTATCAGGAGGTAAGTTCCTTTGCCCAGGCTGTGATGCAGTGTAATGTCTGAGTTTACGCTGAATGAACTAGACTTGGTGGACTGAAGGACTAAAATGATGACATTTCAACAGGGAAATGGGCTGTTTTAAAAGCCTTTTGACATTTTCAGCTATTTTGTTCATGTAATCTGTTATGTACTAGGGAGAGAAGACAAGGAATTCCTTTCACATATGTACTGTCATTTCACTCAATTTAAACTGCAGTATTTGAGCATTCTCTGTGCATGTTTGCAGTAAACGTGAGGCGTAGTCAATGCAGCGTGAGCATGCCAATACAGAGAAAGGGATGAACATAGAAATGATTCTTAAGAGGTGAGAGGCAATTGTGACTCTAATTTCTTCTCATGCATTAGTTTGTTCAATTGTTCAACTCATACTCTGGAATTATACAGAAGCTGCGTGGAAGGATAGGGAACGTAGAGGAAATTTTTTCTGCTTTGCAGCCTTACTTGTGGTGCTTGCAGAAGACCAGGTCTTTGTGAATTGAAATTTCCATGCTTGTATGTCTGTGCAGTCTACGACAGGAACTAAGGAGAGAAAAGTAGTGGAAAAGAGCATAGCAATATGTCCGCAATTTCCCTACTTCTGACTTTCTCCTCCTCTGGTACTACCGCTTATGTGCAGAATTTGATGAAAATAGGGACAGTTCAGATAACGAAGAGCAGAATGGTGGAGCGTGAAATTTATTTCCAACAGTAGATGGTGCATCTCTCTGCAAATTCACATCTTTATATGAAAATAATGTTTACACACAATGCATAAACAGACATGTTGCCAAAGGCAGTATACATTTCCATATGCAAAGCAATAAAAAGCATGCAATGAATGCATCCTGTGAGAGGAGTGTCAGCATTATATTTTGACAAGCCTATGTGTTTCTATGTGTTTGCATATGTATGTCCATACTCATTTAAAGTATTTTTTAAATATGAACTAAATTCTTACCACCTCAGTTACTTTTGCTTTTCTAGGAAAATAGTGGATAGAGCTTTAGCATTTAATTTCTGGGTGAGCTTTGACCTGACATGTCCACACATTCAACACATCTAAGAGCAGGTCCTCCCATGATGTACTTGTTAGTTCTAGTGAGTCAGTGGAGCTACAGAAATATTTAAATAAGCTATAAAATGGCTCTTCTTTTCCTGAGAATTTTTGTGCCATTTTTCCATGCACCTTTCTTCTGGCTAGCCAATACAGAATCACAGTCTTAAAATGTTTACAGCTGTTAATTTTTTTTTTTTTCTTTTTAGCATTTTATATAAACAGTTGTGCTCTAGGTGTTACTTTCTGAATATCCAGTAAGTCCATAGAAATCTTAGAGCAAAGTTGGGAATAAGGATCCATTTTGATATAATTTGCTGATCAAGCCTGCCTTGAATTTTTCTGTTCCGCTATTCCAAGTGAAGCCTCTTATGATGTATCGTCACATTTTTTTATTAGTATTATTTCATCATTGATGTTTATCTGGATTTAGTTTATTGCAATTGAAAGCAGAATTCAGCCTCATTATTGAGGGTGTCTGAGCAAAAGTTATTGCATCCTCTTTTTTTTTTTTTTTTTTTTTAATTGGGACCAATCCTCCATTAGCTCTGAGTGAACTACCTTGACTTTTACCCAGTGAGATTCAATAGAAAAATACAATATTTCAAGAGATATTACAGTCAAGGTTTAAAATTTCCTTTCTGTCCTCTCTTACTGAAGTAATTCTAACACACACAAGATGGCAATCTAATGTTAATTATGATATTGGCATGTAGGAATTCATACTGCATAACAGAAAGTGGGATAGAGAGTCCTTTTTCCTGAGGAATTTCAAGACAGACCAGAGATGCTAATGAATCTAATGAAGACATGTTTCAGTCTTTGAATATATGAACATAAAATGCATTCTTATACATCAAGGAGTCAGGAAAATAAAAATGAAGTAAATCTTCATCAGGAATCAAACATCAGGAATGAACCATGTTTTTAGGCTGTATTTTAGATTAGTCTTTTTTACTCAAAGAATGAAATGAGAGTATAAAAATGTCATACTCAGAGAGAAAATAAACTAGGATGAGCTGCTGGCCCTATCCTATCCAAGGTAATTATGCAATTAATCAGGCTTTGCATTTCCACAGATGATATGTCTGTGATCCAAAATGGCAAAAATGTTTCATAAACATTAAATTATTTCTCCTTATTGATAAATCTTTGTTCTCATGTCATGTCTAAGAACAGTAGTCTAGCATAGTCTGGGATTAGGCATGGCAAACGCTCCTGAAAAGGGTAAGAAAGCTTTCTGTAGTTGAACTGTAGTTAAAACAAGTGGAATTTGTCTGGAATCCTGCAATTTATTTCACCACTACTCTGAAGAGTTTCAAAGGAGCCTTCACTGGCCACCAGTCATTAGTTTTGTATCTGAGGAAAGTAATAATCCCACCAAGGTCTTCCAAGCACTGAAATCCATACCTAGTGTTATATTACAGTGGTGAAAACTTGAGTATGTCACCCGCTGTATAGGATACGTTAATTCTATAGCAACTCAAAGGAAACAGCACAAGGTGAAATATTAGCAAGTGTTGGATAGCTCTCACTGTTCCTGAGTAAGGCCTACTGCTGTTAATTAAGAACATCAAATCTACTATTTTTTTCAGTTTCTCCATGAAACTGGTTTCTTTATGAACCACTGGTTTCTTTGGCCTTTGAAACATTTCTAATATGTTTCTTCTGCATGGTTGTACAATTAGAAAAATCTTAAAAAATAAATAAAAGGGAGGTCAGTGAAAGAGGCAAAAAATCTTGAATATAAAAATTAAATTTGGTTTGTTGATTTAAAAAGTAAACCACCTTAGAGAGATATATTATTCATTGCATTTGCCTGATTACCTTTGCCTTGGTGCTTGTAAGGAGATGGTAGAGATGGGTACCAAGAAAGCCACCTGCAGGGAGAGCAGGAGGAAGCAAATTAGGCATATGCTGAGAAATGGAGAACTCTTAATGCATGTGAAAAATGTGTTTTCCAATGTATGTGAATGAGAGAGTCTTCCCTGTTTTGTGATTGTTTGCTGCCTCCCTCAGCGGGCTGCTCTGTGGCAGGAGTTTCACTCATAGCCAAACAGAAAGCAGCAGCAGAAAACCTCTGGTTGGAGAGCCACCACTGCTAATAGTGCAACTTACTGCACAAAAATCCTTAGTGACATATTTTCGTGTCCTTATCCATGTGCTTTCTCTCCATAAGTAACTGGAAAAATAAGTAAAATACTGTACTCCTGCTATTCTGTGCAAGAGAATCCCATGACAATGGAGTCCACCTGCTGTTTCTTGGGATAAGAAGTTTGGAAAAAATCTACAAACCCATGCCAGCTGTGAAAGGAGGCTTCTCAAAGAAACTAAAAGAAAATTTGTAGCTACCAAAAAAAAAAAAAAAGGCAAAAAATTAATTTTTTTTGAAATAAAATTAATTTAGATGATTGAAAGAAGGTTAAAAAAAAAAAAAAAAACACCAAACCCAACATTCTGATTTGCATGTCACTCTGCTTGTACCAAGCAAAATCATAGAACAGTAATGAAAAACACTAGTAGCTACTTATACATGAGAATAAGAACTGTCTTCTGTCTAAAATAAGAATACTTACTTGCTCCTATCTTTAACATAAAGTATTTGGGTGCTGTTATACATGCTGCTACGTTGAACTGTCCCAGGCCAGGGGCTTTTTGCTGTTTCCTTTTCCCTGAAAGCAAGCCTTGAGTATCTAAAAATTCAGCAATAGAGAGGGAAAAGTACAAAACCACAAATAAACATACATGTCAGATTGCATATAGTTTGCGTTTTCCCATAGGCCATCAAGGGTAGGCTGTTTTCAGTTTCTGTTACAGAAAACGAGAAAGCACCATACGTTCTCTTGAGCAGAAGATCCTCCTGTGACCCACCGGAGTCAGAGCTGACAGCCTGCCCTGCTGTTTTCCTGTGCTGCCTCCTCTCCAGAGTGAACATGCCTGTCCTCCTAAAGCAGAACAGACACATGGCTTTCCCGCTGGGAGTCTATTACCATACTGCCCTATATTGTCGTTGTTTCTGATGATGGTCTGTTCAGACAAACACTGCTTACTGCAGAAGCAGGTGCTCTGTTCTCAGAAACAACTTTCCCATGGGATTCCTATCTCCACAAGTATAATGCCCCAGGAGGTGATGTTCCCCTATTTCAGTTAATGGATTGTGGTTTTCACTTTTAAGTGCCTGCAGCTCATTACTGCTTCATCTTCTGATGTGTGCATAAGGCTGAAAGAGAACAGCTTTAGCCCTTTTCTCTTTTCCACCAATCTCCAAACTATTCTTCATTAATACTCTGTATAAATCTTGCAAGGTTAGTCACCAAAGCAGGAGAGCCCCAAGCTTTGTTTAATACCTCATTGCAGTATCTTTACCATTTTTCTCACAAAAGCCCTTTTATATGTGTTCTAGTAGATTTGCTGTAGTATTTGCATGTGTTTGGGCAGAAGTTCTGATTCCCCTCCTTGCTTCGAAGCTATTGCATGCTTTTCTGAATTCTTTCTTTGTGGATCCTTCATCCCTCTCCTGAGATAATCCAAGCCTTTTCCTTCCTGTATTTTTAGTATCCCAGCCTTCACCGTAACTATTTTCTTAAAGATGAAATATATTTCAGTGCCCAGCAGAATTTGCAAGCATTTACATCTGCTCTTGTGAGTCTTAACATCTGTGAAAACAAAAGTTAGTAAAGTCAGTGCTACAAGAGTATCAAATCCATAAGGATTAATGTGAGTCAGCTTTAAGGTATGTGTTTGCTTATTTAATTTTTTCCTACATGTACTTGCAAACATGTAACATCTCTGCCAGATATCATGTTATATTTACCAAAACTGAGTTCACAGACATGGCCTCCTAACCAGATTGTGCACATCTATTTAAAAGGGCCCGTGCAATCTTTTAAAAATAGACATACGATATGGAGTAGTTTTTCAAAATGTGTTTTTCCTGTGCTTCTGTCTTTATTTTGTATTTTTGTTTCTTCTTTTTTCACCCTCAACACAAGTCTCGCTCATGGCTGTTTTCTTAGTTTTCACAATCAGACTTTATCCTAGCCAATTCCTTGCTGCAGAATCTCAGTATCTCTCAATCTGATCTGGGATATCCTACATTGTGCTTCACGATTGTCTTGAAATCTTTCTTTGACAACTATGAATCTTATGGTGCTTTTTCCCATGAGCAGCTGTAGACTAAGTGCCATGTCTTCCTTGATTGTGAATGAATCCTAATCCCTGTATTCTTAACTTTGTGTTGCTAAATCTGTGTGCTTGATTTTGACTTTAAAAAATTGTATCTGTGTCTCTTTATATAGAGGGAAAACAAGAACTTAAGTTACTTGTATATCATAAGGCTTAAATGTTCTGAAATATCTGTGGATATCAGGCAACGCTCATTACGAGAAAGTCCTAGGACATCATGTCAAATAACCTTGCTAAAAGCCAAGATGCACTGCATTTCTACAGTGTCTCATCCAGTTGGCAGTTAACCTGTTTGAGAGGAAAACGGAATTGTTTGTGTTACTGAATTGCTTGTGATGGTGGTTTCTCATCTCGTTCTTTTATAGGTGCTCATGGTTTTTTCTATTGTTGTTTTTGGTTTGGTGCTTTTTTTTTCTTTTGCTCTAGTATTTTTCTGGGGATTGAATCTGTTTGGACTAGTCTATAAATTCTCAGGTCCTCAATTGTTCTTCCATTCTATAAAAAATAGGTACCATGTTTGCCCTTTTCCTGTCCTCTGGGATGCTTGTCCTCTGTAAGTTCACAATGATGGTGTAGAGATTGCTTCAGATGCTTATTTAGTTACTCTAGGGTGAGTTTCATCAATTGCTGTGGACTGGGCTGGGCCTTCAGTCCTTAAGTTAAGATTAATCTTGTTGAGTAGCTATACATAATTTATTATTCTTATGAATATTCTTTTTTGATTCAAGTCTCCTTGAGTCATGAAGATCTCCTTAAAGCAGTTACATTATGTCCCTATGTCACAGTGTCTTTCCACCACATCAGGTTAGTTTTTCAGTAAAGCATTTAATGTTCCTTTCTAGCGACTTTCACCCTTGCTTAAAATCTGTGGTTTTCCCAGCAACCCTCTTTTGTAAAACTCTGTGCCATGATGTTCCTCTTGATGCTGTCTCCAGTGCTGTGCATTTGCCTCTGGTGATACTTGAATGAATCCCCACATAGCAGAGGGATCTGAGCCTGCAGCAAGTAATGCAGTGCAGCAGAAGACGCTTTGCAGAAGAAAACAGTAGGTGCTGAAGAGCCAAAATCTGCACTGTTATTATTAGAGGGAGTTACTTTGGACTAGTTTTACTCCCATCCATTGCTTGAAAAACATCCATTAGCAATAAAAGGATATTGGATGTGCTTCTGGAAAGCATCTTCTGATTTAATACTGTCCAAAAGCAATCCAGTTTGCTTTCTCTGAGCCTCTTCCACAAAGTGTACCAAAGCACAGTAAGTGGAGACTATTGAGAGAGTGATTTCAGAAGTAATTTCTGATTTTGGCTACTTCTACATTTAGTTCTAGTTAATGTCTTACAGTTTGGCTCCTGCCAAGTCATTAGTTTATACAAATAATGAGCTAAACAATAGGCAATACCTTTGTTTCAGTCCTCCTCTAAGTGACGTTTTTGTGATTTGCTATTTTGAGGAGTGGAATGCTCACCCAAAGTTTCAAAGATTTCCTCTTCTGTCTGACATTGATGTGATCTGCTTCTTTTATTTAATTAGGAGGGTTTCCTAATCACCTGGGTTATTCTAGGTTCAGTGCCCTGTCATTACTTTCCCTCCTGAGGCTGTGCCACTCCCTGTGGCAATAAGGCAGAGTGAGAGCAAGAACAACTCTGGTCTGCTCCTAGTGGGTTTCATTCCAGTGCCAATTTCTGAAAAAATGTGTTTCTTTTTCATTACACTTCCTTGTATGCAAATGTCAAATCCCAACCAAAATATTTTGTTTCATTCCTTGGCTATCGACCTCCGAAAACCCCAATTATTTCCAGAGCCAAAGTCATTCATTGTCATTGCCCTGAAATCTGATCAGCTGAATCCCATTTGATTATGGGACACTGTTTTGAGCTTTGGCAAGAAGATGGGAAAGGAATTATTTGCACCTTTCCATAAACTTAAAGCCAACAACAAAAAAAATCTTACAAAGATTGGTAATAAGATGAATGCATTTCTGATTTTTTTAATATGTTTTTAACTGGTCTTCAATGAACACAGACTGTTTTATCCGTTGATTTGTAAAATAAAATTACCCTGATCTGTTTTTTTTTAACTGTGAGTTAAGCAGTTGAAGTGATAGGTTATATGGTTTTAGCTATGAATTTCCTTCATTGTAGCATGTGTATACTTTTGGTTTACTTTTTCTATTATTTAAATTAAAAAAATAAGTTCTAGCTAGGATAATTTTGTATTGCCAAAAAGAAAATGGGGAAAGTAGTTTCCTATTTCAGTATTACGCATGAGCTTAGATTAAATGGTAGGGTAAAGAAAAATGACAGTAAATGCTAAGCATGGTTACATAGATTAAATATGCTGAGGACGCTGAGCATCTTAGTGAAAGATTTAGTGCATTGTAGTGAAATTACCTAACTATTCCTGGTCTACACAGGAATGTGCAAAAGAAGATGGTGAGGAAAATGTTGATGTTATTTCTTATTGTCTTGATGTAACAATGGAGAGATATTTAAGAAATTATTAGGCTGAGAACATTCAAGGAAAAAAAATTGCTCTTTATCCTATGAAGTATAACTACAACATGGAAATCATTCTTTCAAGATACTATGGATGCTGTATGTGTAACTGGGTGTACAAAAATTTCATCAGGTCAAGTCATACAGACCAGATTTATTGATTACTGAGAAAAATGATGTTCCAGATGCAACTTCTTAGTCTGTATTTCCCCAAATTGCTCGCTAGGGAAGTATTACTGTGGAGGGATCACTCTATTCCCAGCTGTTTCCTTCTGATTCTCTGCTACTGAACAATGTACGAAGTGGGACAGTGAACCACTATGCTTTCTTCTGGTCCTGGGTTGGAGTAGTTTTGCCTTCAGTGAAACCTGGATGGATGTGAGCTGGATCTGGTCTCTGGCAGATGGCCACGTCCATCTGAGGCATCAAGCCTGGCCTTTCAGCACCACACTCAGGCACCTCTTGGGCTTTCCAGACAGAAAGGCTTGGAACCACTTTCTACCCAAATCTGTGCATTTGCTATGGGACAGAAGCAACTCAAATTTCCTTAACAGGAACCGTTTTTATGGTATAGGTGATCTATCTGCTTGGGTAGCACCAGGCTTAATTTTCTGAATTCAGAGGAGTTGAGATAAAAGGATTATACTCTAGCAACACATTATTGACTAATACATTTGGTGTTTAGGAAGGTTGAGCATGTAGGTGAATATATTTTTGTCATTAAATGATTCTATACTGCTTTTAAGTGCTATTGCATGGATATTAAGGTAATAATTTCTTAGCTTACATTTCGTCTATATCTCCACTGAATCTTTGCAAAGACAACTTCGATGTACATGGTGTTGTACACATAATAGACACAAAAGAGATTATTTAGATTATTTTCTCAACTCTTTAGCAATAAGAATAAAATTCTCTTACAAACTCCAAATGTGTTCTAATAAGTCTCTAGAATTTTTTTACTGCTTCCCCGCACTCCCCCCCAAATTCATGTACAATTGTTACTGGTGAAATTGTATGTGTTCTAGTATATATTATAGTGCAGAGGACTCTTTTCTGTGTGCAGTAGGAAAAAAAAACTTAGACTGCTTTTGATTTAAATGAAACACAAAGGCCTCAAAGAGGGACAAAAGCAGCATGTTGATGCCAAAGTCGTGCTGCCTTCAAGATATTAATATCATCTTAATACATTGAAGGAACGAACTCCGTAGTTCTAAAAGTATTTCCTACAGAAGATAGAGAAGGCATTTAATCAGTGCAGTCTTGCTGCTGTTTTTCTTTCACTCTCTGTTTAGGCAAACCATTAACTTCCATTGTAATTCCACTGGCGTCTTTCATAAATATTTTCCCCAATGGAAAGAGAGAAAGACATCAATATTGTATAACTATAGTTACCTTCCATAATCGATAATATCATTAGACTATATAAACTTACTTACTATAACGTATAAAGCTATTACAGTGATTTAATGCAGGGTCTTTTACATCAGGGAAACCAACCGTATACTATAGAATACATTCTTGATTCTGAATTCAAAATAATGTAACAACTGATGGTTAATTTTTGTCCTTTAATGTAACTTAGGAAGGATGTGAAGATTTACAGATGTTAGCCCATGTTATTTAGCAGATTAATGCAATTGTTGTTATTTTACTGTGGTGTTGATTTCCAGATATATTTTTAATTCTGGAAAGAAATGCTCTAATCTTGCCTTCCAAATACATGCTAAGTCCATGTGAAAATCTATCCCAGATTACTATGTTATTTAACCAACTACATATACAAATGCAATATGCCATGTATTTATTCCATGTACTTTGATGTTGTTTGCTTTGTTTCAGCTTTCCCTCAACAAATATGTTCAGAAATAGGCCTCATTCACAGGGGTTTGGAATACAACTACTGTAAAACAGAAATCCATAAAGTTGCCTTTTACTGTAATTGATTCACGATTCCAGTCCTCCCAGGATTATTTTGCTTATGCATTCCTCTTAGTCATAAATTTGATTATTCTACTACAGTGATTTATTCTAAGAAAATTAATATAATCTCTTCAAAACTCTCAGCTGTGAGCCATAACTCTCTGAACTGCTGTTTAACTTCCCAAGCGTATAAATGCATTTCCCTAACTGCTCCATGTGGAAGTCATCTCATAGTGAAGTGTCATTTTCCCAGTGGACCGATGGCATACAGTAATAATAAGTGCAAATAGTAAATATTTTTAAGACTTGCAGTACAACAATTGCAGAATGCCACCCCATTTATGAGAAGCATTCAAATAGTAACTTTGTATTTTAAACTTGAAGTCCTATTCTGAGTGTGAGGTGTGATGTGTCAAACACGTTCAGAGCTATATAACCTGCTGATATAACCTCATGAATATAAACTCAGTAACTTTGTGGATAGCTTTTTGGACCATAAAATCCAGTTATGAAGATGTAGGAAAAGTATGTATAAGAGAGATCCAATGCATCAAAGAATATTTCAAATCTTAAATTTTTCATGAATAATACTGCTGTGTTGCATACCTTTAAGTACAAAAGACAAACAGTTAGCAGGCCAAAAATATATAGTTTTTTTGCTCTATATCCTCACCAGATACTTAATGGAATGCCATTAAAATGCTTCAAATAGCAGGTACTTCAAATATTAATTTGTAATTGCTTCAAATATTGTGTTTCTGAGCATTATGCTGCTTGTCTCAATTATTTGATTACAGTATTTACAATTATATGTAGTCAGTTTTTTCATCATACTGGTGGGGACATTTACCTAACTCTCTGTAAAAACTCTGAATTATGATTTCCAGAGTGATAAAAATTGTGTAAAGGAGCAGACTTCTTAAAAATGGTAAATGCACGCATGGACACAGACACACACGTATATGCTTTGTGTGTATAAGGGCCACATGTCTTTCCGCATACCTATGCAGAAAAATTGTATCATTTTTATTTTTCTTGGATGGAGTTTAAGCATCTTTAAATGAATTTTATTTCTGTTACTAAGAAAAGAGAGTTAATGTATTGATGTGAGAACAGAGATGTCAAAGGGTGAATACAGTTTATAGTAGGAGGCACTGAAATTCTCATCACCTTGTTGTCATCCTTTGTGACTACACATTTGGAAGATGGTTGAGGTAATAAATCTATATAGGATTGTATTTTCCTGAATGTTGCCTCCAAATGTGAATTGACAAAAACATATGCAGCTTAGCTAGAAAAGCAATGCATTTGTTCTCTCCAGATCTGAAATGGAGACTTCCAAGTGGAGTTTCAGAAGTGTGTATGTTCTCTTGGAAGAGGAATTCAGAAAGAGAGAAAATTCTTATTTGTTTTTACAAAGTAGAAGAAAAGAAGTTATCAGTTACCGTACGGTTGAAGATTTTAACTGCTGTATAGAGGCTGTGTTACCAGACCTTACTTTAAGACTGCCTGTGACAGCAGCGGCCTGTGGCCCAAAAGGTTCCTTCCAGATCAGTGGTGTTAAGGGTGAGGAGTGGTATCTGCAATAACCTGTGAGAAGAAATTAGATTTTCTGGTGATCGAGGAAGGGGGATTCTGTTCTTTAACCCTTCGCAAGGTGGGTTTCCTCTTCTCTATCGTATGTAAGCTAGTCTGCTAGGACAGGCATGGAGGCTAGGGGGAGGAATAGGAAAAAGCAAGACAGTTCCACGTTCTCACTTGCATTTCATGGGAAGTACACCTCTCTGTAGCGCAAAGACCTCTAGGAGAAACTGTGAGCTTTGTAAGGCAGTGAAATTAGTGTAGTGTAACAGCTGTAAAGCTGTATCTTATTAGGTATTTAAGGAAAAAATAAAGAAACAAGTTGTTATACTGATTTCTAATTATCCTGAATTTTTCAAGGCTCTGCTGGTCATAAACCCTATCATAGGCAGGCATATACTAATGACTGCAAGCCTTGCATTTCTACAGTTTCTTGTTAGGTATCTGTGATATTTAAAACTGTATATAAATATGTTCATACTCAAAAAAAAATTATCCTCCATTTATTATTTATAATGGTTTGGTTTATACAGAATTTTCAAGTACCTGCTGGTGGGGTTACTTGAAAGCATTCTAAAACTTCATAATGCATGCTTAGGACTGTAAGAATCACTTATGCTTTCCCCTAGTATCGCAACATTATTTCAGTATGTACATTTCGGGGGGAGGGAGGTGTAAATGCATACACAACACATGTTGCTTCGGAATACATTGTCTGTATAAACATGTATTCTTTAATTTTCCTAATGCTGCAAGTGTGCATCTATCATGAATTTATTGTTCTATTTCTAAAACAACACCACGAGGTTCCTTTTCCATCTGTTATAGTGTTCCTGTATTCAGATAAGCCTCTTCATTCTACCCATATTTCCCCTGTCAGATGTAATATCTCTTCTAAGAGAACCTCTGCCTTTTTTGGTGAGCATTGTAAGGTTGAGCTTCTCTCCAGTGAAGAGCAGACTGATGGCTGCAGTAAGTAAGTGAGTCTGGCTTGAAGGTGGTTCTTAATCTTAGCAGCTTGTTGTGCAGTAAAAACAAACAGCCAGTCTTCATTTAAAAAGTAAAATTCAATAAAGGTATATAGAATTCAATAATCTATGAAGCCAACTTTACCTTGGACTTTCCAAAGGATGTTATAAAAACTTAATTATCATTGTAAATTAAGGTGGTGATGTACTACTGACAAGGGCCATAAATGCCTTTTCCCATTAGCGGTCACTATGATGTTTCTATTTTCATAGAAAATTGCCATAATTTGTAATTTTACTGTGGCACAGTTCTTGCGAATATTTCATCAATAGATGCACCACATTTTCATGGTCTTCTGAATGCTGCAGGAACTTATTAGCATACCCATTGTCCCATTTCTATACAGAATACTTACTGCTGTGATAACTTAAAAAGCATACCAGCTTTTTATATCAGCACAGTTCCATTCAGTTCACTGAAGTGGTACCAGTTTACAACAGCTGAGTTGTTATCGTTTACATACCAGTGATGAGGAAAAGCCTTATGCAAGGGTGGAGCTCTGTTGGGCTTTGCAACTCCCCATGCATTATATAACAATTATCAGGTAAATGATACATGCTGTAATAATTCTTAAATGAGTAGCAGTACCTCTATGACCAAGGGTAAAGGCTGTGTAAATTAATTTTTGTTTTGGAGCAGATCATCCTAATACTAACTCCAAATTAGGTTAAGCTGGTTCTCCAGTCTAGAACAGTCTACTGATTTATTCCTGTACATTTGCCCGTGGCTACTGAGATTCAGAGAACATCTTCATTACAGGTGTAAGAATTTGCATAAATAAGCACCGCAAGACCATTGCCGCATGAGTTTGTTTCAAGGTTGCTTTACTGTAGGCAGTGACAGTGACGTTATAATACATGTTCTCTGAGCTACTGCCCTAATTTTTATTTTATTTTTTTAGTCATACGTGATTATTCTGAGGATACTGTCTTGACAGATTTTCTTACAGCTGGCCAAAACTTTACGTCCAAAATTTCTTTGCCTCTTACTGGCTCAGTGATAGTGGTGAGAAGTCTGTTGGCTCTTGCAATCAGTGAGCAGCAGTTGGTCCTTTTGTCTCCCCCTGGGAAGAGAACCTCCTGTCTCATCCTGAAGACCTGTACCTGACTTCTGATGTTAGGCTGGTCAGAACCGCTTTCATCATTTCGTGACAAAATTTGGTTTCAATCCAAGTAGGCTAACTATAGATGTTTTATCTATCTTAGTCCTTTTTATGACTTAGCATACTCATCTTGTTAATGTGTAGCATTACATGCCCACTTTAGCTTTTATTTTCACCCTTCTTGAGGAGGCGTGTCTCTGTATCAACCATGATATCCTTGCTGCTTCTAGTGTGTGTAGCATCTGATTTCATGTCATGTAGTTCTTCTTTCACCACCTAGATGTGCCTCCTTTACGGCCTAGGGTACAAATTGTACCTGTTGCTTCTCACTGACCTTGATGGCAAACAGCAGCTCTGTGCTAAATGAACTTAATTAGTTTGTCAGCCTTGAACTGCTGCCTTTCAATTCTCTCTACAATATGGCAGTTGAGGGAAACAGAAGGTATTGGGGGAGACTTAGAAAAAAGAACGGTGATACTGTGCAGGCTGTAGCAGGGAACCTTGGAGGTAGATCAAAATGAGACAGAAAGGAGAAAGCGCTGTTAGATGAATGACTGATTGATTTGTCAGCATCCCTTGCAGATCTAAATTAATTTATCATTAATAACTTCCATGATTAGCGTTTAAACGATGCTCACAAGTGAGATGTCCTGAAAACGAATATATTTTGGATTATTATGTTCTTTGAAAAAGAAGTCTTAAAATGCTTATTATTCACAGTTTGGGGGCGTTCAAGGAAATACAAAGACTGACCATTCAAGTGTAGAACAAAATAATTTTAATCCTGCTTCAAGGCCCTGTTTCAGTAAATTGCATAAATGCCCGTGTTGGAGTCATACTGAAATAAGATTTAAATGTTGTTATTGTTTTACTGTTTCAGGGTATAAATGCAAATGCCAAATGAACTTTCACTGCGCGCATACCTGCATCTTGTCATGATATCTTAATACAGAATGATTTCTGCTCACCTTTCCACTCTCAGCCTCCTACTTATGTGTATTCTGGAAACGTTAAAGCGATCAATAATTTTCTGCCAATGTACGCTGCTTTTGTGGATAGTTTGCTCAGCTGTGTAACACATTTATTAAATAATACGGTGGTTATTTCATTTGCAAATTTTTATGCTGTTGTGTTAGCCATATAAATTGTAGTTCAATCCATATGAGTTCCTGAATAATTAGGTACTGTAAGAGCTGGGTGAAAATGTGGGTGAGCAGTCGGTGTTGTTCCTTTAAACATACGCAGCTTGAAAAGCAGATGGAATTGTGTTCTCATGATGTTTAAGGACTTTTAGAGCACTGCATATCACCAGCATCTGGAGACCAATTACTGAAGAGGCTCCATAGGGGTCCTGCTTCAGGGTTTTTAGTTGGATGAATAATATATAAAGTCTATAGTTTCCAACAGAGAGCAACTGGAGCAGTATTAGAAGGAAATAAGCCTTTTAGGAGTTGAACTGAAAATGGAATAATAGCACAGGATTTAAAATGAAGCATTTTTGCTTTTACATACAAAGCTGAACAATATACAAAGTATATTAGTTACATTAATTCTGATTTTTCTTTTTGCCTTTATCATTTCGGAATCTTGCTTTTCCTAATTTTGGCACACATCTATTTCAAAGTCTTCGCAAAATGCTATAAGGCTTATTCAATTACTCCAAGAACTAGCATACTAAATTGCCTTTTAAGGAAGCGGTGGAAATAATCTTTAATATGTGCATCAGTCATTTTATAATACAGGTTCAGCATTATAGTACTGAAACCATAATTAGATTTTATCTCGCCTATCATTGTGTCTGGCTCTGGGTTTACTCACTGCGCTTTTTACAACTAGAAACAGATTGCAAAATGGCATATCCAGTACTATTCAAAACCCTCTTTCAACTCATCATGTACCTTCAAATTCCTAATCATTGTCTTCTGTTTCAGTTTACTTGAAAGCAAAACGCATTTGAAAAGGAAATAAAAATACCTGAATGGAGATACTTGGATCTGAGAACAGATTTATGTCTTTTGCTTAATTATAACAGAAATCCTCTCTACTGGTCCATTGCAATACAGATGCAAGTGGAAATTCACTGAGTGGGCACTTTAGAGCTGAAGAATACATTAGCTGGAGAACACTATTGAGACCTATGCAGAATAAAACAAACGAGAGTGTAGCTTTTATTAAAAAACAAAAAAAAAACAACAAAAAACAACAACAAAAAAAAAACCACCACACAAAAAAAAAAGGCCAAAAAAAACCACCCGCCAGCATTGTCATTGGTGCTATGCTTGTTTTAGTTTACAACTTCCTGCCAGATATTTTGGGTAAAACTGGAAGCTCAGTCCCTTG
The DNA here is from genome assembly GCF_000690835.1 of Fulmarus glacialis. Classification (NCBI taxonomy): domain Eukaryota; kingdom Metazoa; phylum Chordata; class Aves; order Procellariiformes; family Procellariidae; genus Fulmarus; species Fulmarus glacialis. Next base: position 38,017 of record NW_009198176.1, read on the forward strand.
AATTTTTAATTGTGGTAGTAATCTTCATGAGGCAAGTATTCCTACCAGCTTCAGCTATCTATTCAGCTGAATATGCAGCTTGAAGCATTTACAGGTTTGATCATGACACCAAAATCTTCTAAATGAAATCGAAATTGAAGGGAAAAAGGTAGCAGTAGAATGACGTTCCTGGGAGAAAAGGATCAGAACGTATGTGGAAGCTATATGTTGTAATAACATTGATCGATCTGATATTCAGAGCTTCAGAAAAACAAATGCAGCTTACCCTCCAAGAGAACAGAAAGTGCTATATTATTAATTAAATAATTATTGACATGCAGTGGAACGCTAGAGCCACAACAACAATCAGGGTGTAGTTGTGCCAGATTACATGTCAAACTATATTGGAAGTATGTAAATTAACCTGCTTTTTTCCATGAGAAACTACCCATGTAATAAAGGGAAAGAAAAGTAGCTACCCGGACTAAGTATCAGGCTAAATTGAATCTGGCTAATATAGCAGAGCTGAAGTTGCACTTTAACAGAGATTAAAACAGTCCCTTGTCTTTGTTCCAAAACCTGCATCCTTATCTGAATTGTCTCGAGTTGTTCACGTGCATCATTGCTGTCTAGGGCTGGTAGTCTATTTCTGATGATGTTTGAAAAAGTCATTCATCATGTCTCCTCCATTCCCTGTTTTTTCTTTCCAGCCTCTGTTTTCATTTATGAATATTGTATCTAGTGTGAGTTAGTGGTACCTAATCATCCTTCGTCTGGTCATAGTTGGTGCACTGTGCCATCGCTTCTTTGTGAAAACAGTATCAAGAAGGTTATTGACCTTGAAGCTTAAAAGTGGCTAATGCTAGACTTCATGCCTCCAAGTTTACTGTGGGAGTTTAAAAGACAAGGGAAAGGTTTGGTTGGTCACAGCAATAGAAATGAAAAAGGATTCAGAGTGTGTAGAGATAGTCAAAGTAGCAAAGGAAATAAATTATGGTGTTGGAGCAAGGTACTGAAGAACAGTGAAAAGAGAGAGAAGGCTTCAGGCGTCACCTCAAACAAGAAATTATTTTTCTTTTTAAATTCATGCTCCCATTACAAATATAGCCTAAGAGCACAGGTCAGTCTCCAGGGTTTTTTTTCTGTCTGTTCTTCAGCTCTTAGTCCTGAGTGTCCGATACTGATTGACACCTGAGCTACGGAAACCATTATGAACTGGCCAGGATGTCTATGATGATTCAGGAAAAATGAAAGGACAACAAAATCATTGCAAAGTCAATTATGATAGCCCTCGCTATCAGGAAAAAAAAAACAATGTGAGGAGGGAATTTGGGGTGTGCACATGTGTTGTTGTTGTTGGATTGGTGGGCGGGGAGGGGAGAGGGGAGGTTAACTAAGAAAACTGAAGACTTCAAACAATCAAAACTTGATTTATGTGGAAATAGAATCACTTGGTAACTTCTAATACTTTCCCAGAACATGCAGGTGAGCTGAATCTAAATCCCTGAGAATCTAAATCCCTGAGAGCACAAAAGTACGTGGTTCAGGTATATACTGTCTCCATAACATGACTTTTGAGCCTGCAATCTTGAGTGGTGCTGCTACAAAGCAATAAAGCAGCTTAGAAGCATTTCTGCTTCTAGTGATGCTATAAAAGAATATAGAAACAATGCAAATGGTCCCTGTAAGTCGATCACTACCAATTTCTGCGCAGAGCGTTGGCTTAAGTCAGGCCAGGAGGAGGGGAGCTGCTTGTTTCTGGCCATCTGCACACAGGGACTTACCGTTCCCTCTCGGGAAGGATTGTACCTAAGACATTTCCTTTCCTTATCTGTTGGTCGGACTCAGAGGTTGCAGTTGAATATGCCACCTTTCTTCTGAGCATCTTCATGGTAAGATGAAAGCTCTGTGGGCTCAGCATAGTAAGTCCATAAAATGAGAAGTCTGTAAAAATAGTCAGTAATAAAGCATGCTTGATCCCTCCGGGCACAAAGGCACAGCTCATCCTATCACAGTCACAGCTCTCCTAAGCCGCTGGAATGAATCCTTCCACTCTTTGGTATAATATAGTTATGTCTCTTGCAATAAGGACATGCTGGACTGTATTCAGCTACATGTGGGAATGGAAACGCACGCACCAAAATAAAAGTACAAAGAAAAAAGATATAGCACATTCATTTTGAATGCCTTTGTTTCTACTTACTGTGGACTTTTACTACACCATTACAATTCCTGGGGATGGGAGACAAAAAAATACCTGGTTTAGCATGTCATCTTAGTAGCTGTTTCTGCTCCATGCCCTTCCATCCGTGAGAGCTAGCTTACACTAACTTTACACAGCAGCTGAATATAAAAGATGTAAGCTTTGCCTATGCCCAATTTTAAATCTGCTTTTATCCATCTAAGCAAATTCATGCACTCATTTTAGTATCAGATATACTTGGGAATCTAATTATCAATTAAACATAAATCTTACCCTAATTTGTCTCATATGATTCTTTTGTTGTCTCAGTTTCTGCATAAATGAAATGCATTTTGCAGAAAATCACAGCTATAGACTTTCTTTTGTGTAAAGTTGTATTTGACTCAACTAATAAAACTGTTAGTTAATTTACAAAAGCAAAATCTTTTCTAAAAGTGGTAGAAAAAGAACAAATGTAACTTGATTTCAGTTCTGGACTTTATAGCATTGAAAATGAGAAAAAGGACTTCTTGATTTACAAATTGAACAACTTCTGTATTGGACCCATTTGGAGAAAGTAGGTATCGATACCAGAAGAATTCATCTTCACAAATTTTTTTTTTTTTTGGAGGAAAACACACTTCAGTGTATTCCAGTAAGTTGAGAGATGCTTGCTTCTTGTTCTGGGTCTCAGCCTCTGGAGAGCTTGCTTTCTCAGTAGCCTGTAGTGATAAACGGGGCTGTCAAGACTCTGATTTTCATCTCCTTACAACTTTAGCGCTGGACACTTTCTTTGAAAGTTTCATGAGATATTAAAAACTTGTTTCCTCTGGTATTTCTCATCTAATTCAACACATCTGTACACATTTCAAACAGGTCACTTTTTCAAATCTTTCTCTGAACTGGCTGGGTCTTTTAGGAAGTACTTTTGAGCAATGTCTAATGATAAAAGTTTAAAACCCAAAGGCAATCTGTAACTACTAATTGCAATAGACGTCTTTTTTCTTTTCTTTTTTCCAAAAGAACTGCATACATTACTTCTTTTTTCTGTTATGCATGCTGGAAGAATTTTTGAGTAAAAATAATTGTGTTTGCATGTATGTATGTATATGTATGTATATATATAAATCACAATATATATATATTTTCATCTTTTTGTAATGGGTGTAAGGTAGAATTAAGAATCATCTTCACTTTTCATAGCATCATCTGCTATGCTGTAGTCTAAATGAAGGGTTGCTTGAAAAATATGTTCAGCAACTTGTTAATGAAAAATTGCAGCATATTTTGGAATAGAATTAGTTTTACATTTTTAAGATTTGTTTACCGTTTTAAAGCTGCTTTAGCATCTTAAAGAAGAAACAAGTGTTTCAGCTGCCATATATAGCATATCTATGATTGTACTCCATACGCTTGTAATGTTTACAAAATGTAGTATTTTATTTAAATATCTATTAAATAACCTCATTCAAGATGTTTAGCCAAAAAACATCATCTTTCCAGCAAACTAGTTCCTTTATCTGATTCACCCCTTGCTATCTGAACCTGGCATTGTGACTGCCCAGCCATTTCCCAGGAGGGGAATTGTGAGGTTCCAAGCAATTGCATAGTTCTTTCCATATTTTTGGCATTGTATTAAAGCAGACTGGTCACAAAGAAAAAACTTCTCTTTGACCAGAGAGATCGTTCAGGCTACTTTGATAAAGAGAAGGAAATTACCTTTTTTTACAGTTTACCACAGTGTGGCAGTAGTTCTTTTTGACTCCGGTGAGCTGATCCTGGCTTCTGTTGCAAGGCTTAGGCGTTCACTACTCGGCATCCATCTGATACATTTCAACAAATTCCAACTCTTGTCCTACTGATAGTGTCCAGGTTCCAGAAGCATTAACTACAGTATAGTAGAGATATAGTATGATCTTTTAGCATCCAGAATACTTTCCTTCTTCACCTTTTCATTGATATTCAATGCAGAATTTCCTTACTTTATTAACTGGGTAATCGAGGCTGGGTATCTCTGGCAGGATTTTCCTGGGGCACACACCCCTGCATTTCTACTGGAAGTCACTACTTTCAGCTTTGAGCTGCCCCCCTCTGTACTCCTCCTTCAGGCTCTTTACTGTTGTTTCCTCCATTTCATCTTTCTTCTTTCTTGGTGATGGTGGCAATGGTCATGCTATATCTCACTGTACCAGTTGATTCAAAAGGGCATCACAGACTTGCAGCTTTCATTTTTTATGTACTTGTTATTCTAGCCTTACACAGGTATGAACTCTAGATGCAGTATTACTGTGTTAAGGGATGCCTTTGTGACTAAGTTCTGTGTAGTCCAATATCACAGTCTGGTCTAAGTCTATAGACAAGAAAAACTTAGTATACAAGGTAGCTGTGTGTGTATGCACTGTGATTACAACTATAATCAATAGGTTAAATCACTGACGTATTAAGAAGGTTGTGCCATCTTCCTTTCAATAACCGGATTCAGTAGAAGTGCGGCCCCTCTAAGCTTGTGAGAGGCAATAGCACCTGATAATGTGTTCTCCTAGAAAGGTCAGTCTGGAGATAGCAGCCTGCTGCTTGCTTCCTGCAGGTACCTGAACACATGTGACTGCGCTCTGATTTTGTTGCATGGAGCATACGCAAGAGATACCTTTGATGTTGGATGTTAATAGGAGTTTTCTTTTACAGTCAGAGCAACCAGAGAAAGGCCAAGCAGTCTGTTACGTACTTCTAAATAAATAGTTGAGTGTGTAGTGAACTGGATCTTCAGAACAAATGCTGAGCGTTAAACAAAAATAATGTATTTCCTTTTGAGTGAAATTTCAGACTCCTGTGTGAATCTTGCCTCTCTACAAGGTCATCCTTATTCCTGGTCTATTGATGGAAAGTGAGAGTATCTGAGGTAGATTTGTTCACTGACTTTAAAATACGGAAGCTGAAATTATTTTTTTTTAATTACAGCTCTGGTGACTAGACGCAATGTACAACAGTATATGCTGATGGAAGTAACTAGACTGTTTTGTCAGCAGCCATGCAGAGAATAATACTGTTTTGTCTTCAGAATAGCCAGGGAGTATGATACCTGCAAGATGAAAAGGTGGTGTGTTTTGTTTTGATTTTAATTTGGAGAGCTGGTATGTGCACTGGGCCCGATGAATGAGTATGTGCCTGTATTACTCGTTAAGAGAGGAAAATTTATCAAAAGGAGGCAGGGTTTTTTTTGTAGAAAATGCCTTAAGCGTCTGAATCCTGGGAGTTCATAGAAGTTGATGTGCAAAATTCATTAACAGAAAAACTAACTGGAGATCAGCTGGAGGTTTATGATACTTTCTCAATTATGTAGTAGCTTAGCCGCTGGAGGATGAAAGGCCGAGACAATTGCTGATGTCTGGGTGGTGTGAATGATGTCGCACCTCAAGCTGTAACAGCAGTGATCAAGGGAAATAATTTCAACTACATTGACTGTATAAGATTTGCTGACAATTCCAGAAATCTAAGGTTTCTTAAAGGGAAAGTAACGGTAAATTAGCTCAGTAAATTTCTACAAAGCTTTGGAAAGTTTCATAACTCTTTCTCAATGGGAGGGAGAAAAGGAGGGAATGAGAATTGTTATCTGAGAAACCGGAACTGTACAATAGTCAAAGATCTGATGAATCCTCTTTGTCATCTCTCATGTTGGTGACTTCTTCAAAGACAGACAGTGTGCTTATTTCTTAGCTATTAAAAATGAACCAGCTGCAGAAAATAGATAGCAATTTAAAAACGCTCTCTGATGTTTTGCTGACTAAAAGATGGAGCTATGCTGACTAAAATTAATTCCATGCACAGTGCCTAGAGTTTTAGGGCATGTGTAAAATTCTGATGTAGTCCTTCATCTCACATAGTATTTACCATAAGGACCGTGTTTCCTCAATTTCTTGAGTTATAACATTATAGTTTAGGGATTTTAAGACCTCTTTTTTCCTTCTCAGTGTAGTTTAACTTGCTGATACCAACTTAGAGGTATAGCTAAAAGCAGATAATATTGACTGAAAGGTTGACTCTGAAATAGTGGCCAAAAATGCAAATTAGGAAAGGAGTTGAGTAAAGAAAACAGAAACATCATTATGCCATTAATGTACCCTTGATTCATCCACAAGTTGAATCGCGTGTGCAATGCTCTCATCTCAAAAATGGCATGGCAGAATGGGGATATATTTGTAGAAGAGTAGCATGAATGCTTGAAGATATGAAATTGCTTTGCTACAAGTGTTATGGACACTAAATGATTATATCAATTTGCAAGACTGGAAAAATTTAAGGCAAATTCATTGAGGGTTCATAAATATATAGGCAAGCCCTTTACCTCAGGACTCTCTGAGGTTCACACTTGTAGAAACAGAGAGGTGCGGGAAGATATAATGGTAAATTCATCTGTTCTCCTATGCTTTCAAAATTACCTGCTATCAATCACTCAGAAGATGCTGGACTAACTGAACCCACAAAGGACATCTACTCCAAACTGATTCAAGATAAAAGTGAAGCTAAGAAATGACATACATTAGAAATTCCTTTTACAGTAAAATAAAATAAAATCAGAATAATATATAGTCAAATACGGGTTTAAAAACAACTTTCACATAGGTATGTTAAGTTGGGCATGTAACCCTGCTTTAGAGCACTTATATACCCTCTCTGAAGTGAACAAAATTTTCCCTGGTTTATGACTCTAGAGTTACTCTACTCTTTATTTTTCCAAGGAAAATAATTTCTAAAAGTATGGTCTGAGCAGACAAAATATAGATCAGTGAGTAAATTTTTAATGGGAGAGGAATATTTATGGGAATAGAGATGCTGTTGTTTTAAGAAGGTGAAAGGGATTGAGTTTAACGGAAACTCATTTTTTGGTTTTCCTGCTGTTATCGAGGTATCACGATGAAGATTTACTGTTAAATGACCATCATATTAATTCTTTATGAGAACTCTTAAATTTAATGATTCAGGGCTGAATTGTGCTGCTCACAAATAGATGTCTGGAGACTTGTCTCAAATTATTGCAGGTTATACTCCAAGTTATTCAAGGTCCAGTTTTGAGACTCTTTTTTCTTGGTAAAAAGAGATTAATTAAATAATCCAAAATAGAATTTTAGACTATCCAAGTAATCAAAAATTAACCTGTTCTATAAAAGGTAAAAAAAAGTTTATATGTAGTGTGTTTTCTCAGTCTTTCATTGCCGCCTTCTCCTTTCTTTGTCATAACAGGAATCGTAGACAAGTTAGTCTTCCGAAGTCTGGTCCCTTTCCAGTTGCATGAAATGTGGGACATTATGTCACTTCTGTGAAATAAAAGTATTGGCTTTTTTTGGTCATTTTTCCTTTTGGTCTGCAATCTACTGCAAAGGAATAACATTTCAAGAAAACAGTACAGCTGGAGGTGTAGGCTTAAAAAATTCAAAGAACACAAACCAAAATTATCTGCCAGGGAGTGGAGTTAGACTGGACATAGAGGAAGCTGAGCTCATGGCATATTGGAAGCCCATAAAGGAGTAGTAGAAAAATTAGAAAGAAACATTAGATAAAACTTCATAATCACTTTCTAGTTATTGAAATACAAATTATTGCATCAGTATTTTTTCTAGTTTTATTCTCCGTATATGATCTTAATGTGTACATCTGATACTAGTTGTGAAAACTGTCAAGAATTTGAAACTTTAAATTTAAAAAATCCACATAATTTCCACAATGTCAAGGTTAAATGTTGAGACCAATTGTCATTTATTTATTGCTACTTTTTAGTTCATACCATAGTTGTATACCGAACATGTTAATCATTATAAAAACAGAAAGACTGTTCTTGCCTCAGGAGTTTTCTCTTTGTCTTTCAGATCATATTTTTGACTGGCATTTACAGATTCTACGGCAAAGCTGTTAACTTAATTTTGACATTTGTTAGCCAAGGGAGAGAAAATAATTTCTGCTGTGAAAACAATATAGAAAGTCTTCATAATTTTTTATTGAAATGTTTCCCCTTTAGAAAATAAGGTTTTCTGAAAGTCAATCATTTCTTCTGTGAAGAATCATCGCTTTCATTGAAACACTTCAACAGTGTAATAATAGAAAATAAAAAAAAGAGATGCAAAGCGATTTCAAAACCATTTTCACTTTACCTTGCATCATAGTTTACTCTTGGAAATGAAAACAATTCTGACCCATTCTCAGATTGTAGGATTGCATATATTTTAACTTTTTAGCTTTGCTAAACAGTTTTGAAGCTGTTCAAAGAAGTCAGTCTGTAATTATCCCTACATCTCCTTTCTTTTTTTCTTTTTTTTTTTTTTTTGTTTGTTTTGCTTAGCTTTGCTAAACAGGCAAATATAAATAAGAAACAGTAATAAACTATGAAGCATCTGAACACAAACCTGTACACAGCATAATGCCTTGAAAGCTTTGTAACAAAGACATATCAAAGAGTAGCCCCATTGTTCTATTTTAAGACTTGGGAAAACTGTTTTTTGAACAATATATTAATGGAAACAGGATTTCCAACTATTTATTAAAGTCTGATGAAAGTTTAAATAAAGTCTAATTAAAGTTTAATGAACGTAGAAAATTTTAATAAGTGTTGTGCTGTGTATGTGGGCTGTGACAGTGCATGCTATTGTGAATTAGTTGGCAGAACATGGGCTTTTAAAGTTTGCACCTACAGCTTTCATAAAACTTTCTTTTGATTTTGCCAGTTTTGCATATCTTTAGAAAGCATGAGCAATTTAAAAGGAGAGTATTGTAATCTAGTGTCCAGGCTGAATAAACTGTTCTCCCTTTAGTTGCAGTTCCTTATTTCCTTTGTACTTTCAATATGATATTTGTAGCACCGTGGATCTGCAAATGCATTTCTGCTGCAGCTGTTGCTCCTTGTTAATGGTTGATTTTAAGCCCGTAGCAGACATAAAAATGTTGAACTATTAACAACACCAAAAAAACCAATACGTTATGAAGAATACTGTAGGTTGCCCTAAGAGTGCCTCCTAAAAGATTGTAAGAGCATCAAGATGAGGAAGGTAACTACGGGCTCAGTTAAAGCTAGCCCACATGGTATCAAACCCCAACAGCTCTGTAGCTCCCACGGTACCAAATCTCTCTACGGTGGCATGACATGTATATGGGCCATATATCACCTGAAAACTCTAGAAGTCTCTTTCTTTTATTGCTTTCCAAAATGCAATTTTTACAGCTTCCTCATCACTTGCTTGTACAAACAGGATGAAGTCTGGATTTTATCCAGAAAATTGAGTTTGTAAGAGTCTCAGGTAGTCATATACAAACTGACTTGTCTTTTTCAATTTAAACTGCCTGTTAAGATTTGAACAACCTTTGTAATATAGAAATGTTATGTTTGAACAACTTTGAGACATTGGTCATTCTTATAACTGTGGGTTAACCTGGTAGAAGTAGTTACTAGAGCAGGTTCCAGGATCCACTTTATAAGATTTGTATGTATACATCTATATAGACAATATTTTGTGTATTTCCAGAGCATTTCCTGTTCTGGAACTTTTTGTCTCTTATCTTTGGAAAACAGACCAAATAAATTTGGAAAACTGTAGCAATCATAAGCAATTGTATCCTGTGTAGGTTATTATTGGGGGTTTTTTTCCATAGTTCAAATAGATGGCATTAAAAAAAAAGATAAAATTCCTTGTAACAAAACTACTTCCTCATAAAACCATAGTAAGTAGATAAAAAAAAAAAATTAGAGAAAAAATGGAATAGGTATTTTATTATATTTACACATTTTGTAGGTATTAGATACAATCTAAAAAGTATAACATTTAACAAAACGCATTGATGCCTAAAATACATAGCTATGAAATGTGTCTGTTTTTTCAAATATACTCAATATGGGGATAAAAATGAAGTTTCAGAAATTTTTGAACATCTTTTTATCTTCAATGACATTTGTCTTCCCATTAATTACTATTTTTCCATTTGTGCTAGCCCATAGCAAACACTCTTTTTAGGCCTTTGAAGGACCGAAGAGCTCTAAATTTAGAATTTGGAAAAAAAAAAAAATCTTTTAGCACAAACAGACCTTTGGCAGGTTTAACACATCCGTAACAGCTGTTATAATTTGCCATAATTTTTTATGCAACATCATAAAGAAAAGGCCATAACTCCCGTCTCTAAATGCAACTGGCGTATTTCTTCCTGCTTCTCCTGCTGTGGACTGCCAATTATCAAGAGTGAGTAATGAAGGAGTGAAGCCTTTGGAGCAGCCAATTCTCAGAACCATTAGTTTTCTTTTATACTCCAGCCTAATTCCAGGAATGTGCTAGATGAGAAATAAGATGTATCATGTCATTTCAGGATAATACCCTGTAATTTTGGGGTAATAAAGAATTCATTTCTGGAGAGAGAAGTGATCTGATATGGAAAAGTTCAATTTCTTTCTCTCCAGAGAGCTTTATCTCTTCAGATGTGACCTTGTATAATTAAATATATTTCAAATATCAAGAGAAATAGCAGCAGAGCAGACAATAGAATTCTCTATTTTATGTAGAAATGAAATGAAATTATATGAAGCAGTCAGTGTAATATAAGATGAAGTAGATTGCTACTGTTCTTTGTTTCCAGTGGAATAAAAAATGATTTTATTTGTTACAGTTTCATAAGGAGGCAATTGTAATGTGTCTGTGTGACTAGAGTTTTTGATTCACACTTAATTGCATTAATGCAGAAAGTACTGGCAAGAATCAGCAGTTAATTGCTGTTGTTATTTGAATATAAAAGAGAAGAGGGATGGTGTCCACTATACAGGAAGTTACAAATTTCACACATGAAATACCAGGTGCTTGGAAGCTACAGTTCTGATTCTTAAAGGAAGATGTGTTTAATAAAAGAGGATCTAAATCCCCTTTTATTCCAACAATAGATAAAAATATTTCAAAACAAATAAAATAATTTATTTCCCAAACCACCCATTTTTCCTGAAAATAAACTACCTCACTAATCTAAGTCAGATAGTTTTGACTGTTTTAAGATGACAGGCTTAGACACAAAAGTTCCTTTATTTTCTGTAACTAGAATATCCTATTGCATTAACATACCTTATAATATAATGATTGTCTCAACACGGTTTTAAATCTGGCTTCATAAGTGTCCTTATTACAGTCCTTATACTGAAGGAAAGTGACAAAAGATAATGGTTGGTGACATGTTAACTACTAGAAAGAAGTGACAATGGCCAAAAATATTTTTCCTGAAAGCAGCATGCATCCTCAGTTGCATTTTCACATTTCACATTTAGTCTTTTTGAGCTGTTACTTAACTATATTGGTTAATGGTGCTCAGTTAATAATCTTTATTATGTTATTCATTGGGTTACTTTTGGAGTAGAGGCGTAGGGTTCCTTCCCAGGCTCGAGCTCGCATCTAAATCAGGTGAGCTGTGGAGTGCACTAAGGGGGAAAGAACAAGTACATGTTACCCTGTGTCCTCTCCCTGTGCCTCCCCTGCTCACAGCGTGGCTGGACTGGTGATGGCAGGCTTGTCCTCAGGCCACCTAGGCGTGCTTGTCCTGAATTGGCCGGTATTTTGCAGGTGGCAATGTGGATGCACAGATCCTGAGTACAGAAAGCGCTGCACTTTAGCCTGCACTCTGACACGTTCTCTGGAAGGCATGGCAAACATAATTTTTGTAAATGTTTTCTTTAGCTCTGATTTTACAACTTTGGCACCAAGTGATATGGTAATGTCAGATGCTATCTAGAAAATATATAATAGCTGAAACTCCTCGCAATAGATTGTCCCTAGACCTTTTCTTTATGAATGGTGTCATTTTTAAAGCAATAACGTAACTTAATGTAACATGGTAAATTTTATTCTATAAATGGAGACTGCTAGAAAACTAGATTTAGATTTCCATTCGCTTGGGGTACTCGTGGTTAATGGCATTTCAATACTCGCTGAAAAGGCAGTTTTAGGAACTTGTGGTCTGGGATAGATTAATAATCAGCAAGGTGACTCTTAGTATTGAGACAGACTTTTTGTTTCCTTCACATCATATCAAATGAATGTTAAAGGATGTATGGCTTGAGCATAAAAATTCATTAATGTTTTTCTCTATGTTCTGGTACAAAAATGAGCGTGCCAGTTTCAGCATAAAGTGTGGGGCGGTTTTTTCGGTTGGTTTTTTTTTTTTCCATAGTATTGATTGTATAACGCCCTCTACTCTGTTTGGGGTGGTGGAATAGTGTGTCAAAGAAAGTCTGTCTCAGAACAGTCCCTTACATTTTGGTAAATATAAACTCATGTTTTATACCAAGATAAAGGCATGAGTTAGACCTTGTTCTCGTGGAAAGCAGCTTCTTGGAGTTCCGTGGGGAGATGAACCTTTAAAATCTCTTTGAACAGAAGGGTTTCTACATGTTCTCGACTCTGGCATGGCAGCCTGTTACTCTACAAAAAAATGTTAATTTTCCCATGATGTTATTTCTTTTGAGAAAAATAGTGGATTTTAGAATGGGATGCAAAAGAGAGGCATTTTGAGCTCATTTACTTTGCTAGTGTCTCAGCTGTTGGCCGATGCATCTGTGTTCAAAAGAATCTTTTATCTAACTTCTGTAGGCGTGATATAAACAAGAGTTAGAATAGGAAAACATTTTATTATACAGGTCCAAATACATGCCAGCTAGCTTAATTCTCTCTTGTAATTTGAGAATCTGGTATCTTGTGAAGTCAATGTGAGGAAGAGTTTTGAAACAGATAGATGGTTTCAATGTAACCTCAAAATTAATGTTGCATTCGTTACCTTTTGAACTATACTACATCCTTTGTGGAAATCATGCTTTGCCAAGAGTTTAAATAATTTCAAATGTACAGTGTTGCTGGGCTCTTGTAACTGATGTACAGCTCAATTCAGTTCATAAAAGTTTGTCATCTTTCTAACTCTAGTAAAAATTAATCTTAATGAAGTTGCCAATTCATGTATTTTTGTACTGTTAAAATATTCACTTTTATTCTATAAATTGCAGTTTTACATTTCAGTTGGTTCTAAAATTATATGATTAATTTACTGTTTATTATTTTTTCAAAGTGCAAATTGCAACTGAGTATCTGAACATGAATTATGCAAATTCACATTCAGTGTAATATAAAAAGTCCTAGTTTAAGCTTATTAACTTCACTAATGTGACTCAGTATCAGTTACACATATGAATTTGTTTGAAATGCTTAAGAGTTACTCATATTATAAAGGTCCTAGGAATTTAAGTACCCCAAGGGTGCAGAATACGTAGAATAAAAATATATGAGAGGAATACATGAAGCCACCATTACTTTGGTGATTTGTAGTCAAATAGTCAGGAATTGGAGCTGAAGAGTTAGTTTCATAGAGATGTATGCATAGTTCCCATTTGTGTATTCTTTCTTCCAAAGAAAAGGTAGTTGATAATGAGACCCCAGACTTTTTTATAAAAGATAAGTGCAAAATAAAAAGATTTTTGAATGACAGCTTAAATGGATGTCTGCTACCAGCAGGACAGGGATCTGATAATGCATGTCAAATATTTCCCCATATGTTCTTGTGTGTTGCCACAAAATTACATGATGACGGTAACAAAGGATTTGATAAGAGGATGACTCATGTATTGTTTATTTTTTACATCATAGCAGTGCAAATATTTACATGAAATTGTAGTAGTCTTTGGCAGAACAATCTCAGTAACAGACCTTTTCTAGCTATTCAGCCTTACCTCTGTGTAAGTCTAATATGCTCTCAGTTACATTGGTATCTGAAAAAATTGCGATGATTATGAAGAATTTATATAGTGCTCAGATGTAGTCCTGCACTGTTATGTGCATGTGCAAAAATAGAAAGAAAGTATTTCCTTAGAAGAGTTTTAAATTTAATTTAAGTGATATTATTTTATAAAGGAATGTTTAAAATAAGAAAAAAAAACTTCAAATATAACATTAATTTTTGTGTTGCCAGTATCTGAAGTAAAGGTAGATACAGGTTTTCAATGGAAGTGTGTTATTCTCACTGTAAGTTTACTTATATTAATCAAAACTGTTTTTCAGCTACTTACAATTATGAAACGTTATTTGTCTGTTCCCCCTTTTTCTTCTTTTGTTCACATTTTCTTTCTCGAATAAGTGTGTGTGTATGAAGAGCATTTTTATGCATGGTGGGGCAATAAATCTGTAGGCATATGTATGTAGCTGCCGCTAACTTCCTTTTGAAGTGATGGCCTGTGAATGAAAGGCATGGAGACCACATATATATATATATGTCAGGCGTGTGCAGCATCTTCTGTCTGGCACCCTGCAAACTCCCTGATCCAGCTGAGTCCTACTAGTAGTTTGAATTTTCACTTTAGAAGTTCTTGAAGATGAGCACAACTGACACTGTAATTACGTAATTGTGACCTTCTGTTCCGGTTAATTCAAATATTATTCTTTGTTTTATTAACTATGTAATGGCACAATGTAGCTTGCTACAGACTGGATTTTTAAAATTCTTGTCTTGAGAAGGGATTTTGTGAATATTCACTAAAGCTGCAATCGCAAGGAATTTCAAGTAAAAAGTGTGAAAGGAAGCTCCAAAGAATTTAGCTGCTAAAATCTCCATCTCTAGGGAACATATGCAAATTACGTCGAAAAGACTGCCATAGGAATGGTAAAAAACAAACCTCTGACACAAGCCTCACCACATCTGTCAAATTTCAATTCTCTGTTGTGAAGCAAAGGTTCTCAAGATTATTTTTTCCTTTTTCTTTTTTTTTTTCCAAAGCAAAGATGCTGAGAATTGTTTTTCTCATAGAAATAATGTATTTTTTCTAGTTAGTCATAAGCTGTTGAACTATTATCTAAAGTTACTCTGATGATAAAAAAAAAAAAAAAAGAAAATAAATCTTCATTAAGTCCATGACATGGAAAATTTCAGTACTGATCATTAAATTTTTGTAAGGTTGACATACTGAAAACAGTCTTCTAACAAGGAAATGTTGAGAAACATTATTAGTAAATAATGCTATGATTTCCTTTGTATAAAATAAGAAAGCACCTTCAGTATGTACTGATGACTTTTTATAGTAATGTATTAGGCCCACTATGGATTAGTATTGATCCCATTTTCTTCTAAAAAGTAGATAACCCGTGAAATACAGAATTTGGTGAATTACCAATAGAAGGATTTTGCAATATAGCCAGTGGAAGGGTCCAAATTTTTCAATTTCCTGTCCTTTGACTTACCTGTACGCTCATGATGATGCATTGAGCAAAGAATAAAGTTTCATGAACATTACAGTTTTCCATGTCAGTACACATAAACTTACCTATTTACAAATGTAAAGTAAGACAAGTTTTCATTCCTACTATTCTTCATTCTAATTATAAAGCTAGTAGCAGCATACCTCCTCTAATATCACAGTGGAAAAAAATGAAGAAAAAAAAAATTAAATTAGTTCAGAATAATTGTATGGAATTCTTGTATTCATGAGCTACCTTAACCTTAAATGAAAATACCTAACTAAGTGAAGCTCTGGATTATGCTACTTGTAAGAGAACAGAAAAAACCTTTTCATTTTGATTAATGTTTTCCTTTGATCTTCGTTTTGATAGGCAAAGGAATTTTTAGTGCAGGTATTATTGTTCCTATTGCCCGCAGTTCTCTGCTAGTGACTCTTTTCTCAGGGGTTCCTAAGAAATGCCTTAATATATATCTCAAAAATTTGCAGATTAGAAAAGTAAAATTCTAATCGTTTTGTGAAATACTATGTTTTGAAGTGCCTTTTTCTTTGGTCTTTACCTTACAAAGTTAAATTTTTATGGACTTAAAATTAGAATATGTCTCAGATACTAAAAATGAGACTCTTCCAACTATATAGTGGTGAATCACATCATATTAAAGTTTTTATTTTAATAATAGTTTTCCAGTATTTACTTACGGAGTAGACGAGATAATAGAAAAGAACATTGTAATCACCAATAATGGACAAAATAAACCAAGTGTGTCCAAAGTATTTTATTTTTATACTAACCACTTTAAATAGCATCTCCAGCAGTCTAAGTATGACTTACTCTTGAAAATATGACAGTCAGGATCAACAAGATTAACGAACCTCAAGGTCTTCCAAATCCTCTGGCCCTATAAAGACAAGGATTCTTTCATCTCTGTGCACTGCACATGGATGTCCCCTATCAAATAATCCAAATAGATATAAGAAGGTAGAGTTGAGCATATTATCTTTTTTTAACATAGTGAAGCAAACCAATAGTAGAAAGACTGGACAGCAACAAAGCTGATGCTTTCACAGAGCTAATTATTTGCTTTTTAAAGTGTTTTTCTGCAGTACTTTAGAAGGGAAAAGGAGATGAATCTCTGAATGTTTGCTCTGATAAAAAGAAAGCTAGTGTATAACAAAAATGTATATCATTAGCCCTGAAGATTACACATGAGAGCGCCTTTTCCAGTTTGTAGTGCAAACTAAATTGGACTGTATTGGGGTGTCAGTAGAGGCACTTAAAATTATCAATCCTGAGTAGCTTTGAAGAGCTGCAGGATCTTGATAGATTTTTAGAAAGTTTATTATATTTCAGTCAGGGTTCTAAATTTTTCATAGCAAAACTACTTATTGTAATCATCCTTGGCTAATGCATTCTTCATACTAGTAAAGAGCTACAGGACTTGGTAAAAGTGGTTGTGCCAGGTTTAAAGCAATCTCCGTGGGCTGTCTTAAAAAACCTGAGAGAAACCTACCTGAAATTCTAAAATTGTGCTCCCTTCTGGCTTTCATTACTTGTGTTCAGACCAAAACATCACACTACCTCTTTATTTAGACAACTGTCCAATGAGGAAGTATTACCAAGTTCTCTCTTCAGTCAAGACGATCACCTGATACTTACTGTCTCTGGCGGATAGTTGAAAAACTTGACAGCTGAGCTGCTCCTTTTTTCTCTGTTACCATCTTCAGCGATTTTTTCAGCTTTAGGTGGGTATTTTGAAAAATATAGGAGAGTAGGGAATCATAACTTGTGCTGTATGAAATCAAAAAGGTAAATGTTTATTCATAAATATTTTTATATGGAAAACAATGACATTTCCATCCCAAATATCTACAGCTATTTTTGAGTTTTTGAAAGTGTTCACCCGTACTAGGTTTTGGGGTTTCTTACAAGATTTTATTTCTTGCAATGTAAGATTTCCCAGCTACAGGGCTAGCTCTGCTTTTGTCTCCTCCTGCATGTCTCTGAATGTTTCTGTAGAGGTTTTTAGACATGAACCTTTATTTCTCATGTAGTATTTTCAGTTGGAGACAGTACCATGATGTAGCAATTATTTTTCTTCAGCCGGTCTGACGGTCTTCAGTGCTTGTGGTTCTTTTCTTGGCTGTGGGCGCTAGCACATGTAACAATCAGACGAGCCTTTTGAAATAACAGTGTTAATCTTAACAAGGCCTTTTAAGAGGAAAAACATGTTTAAAAATACTCCACACATTTATTTTCCTAAAGATCTTACTACTCTGTAGTTTCTAGCTGAACAGACTTGCTTTCACTGTTCCTAGTTCCCTACTGTGTTTAGAGAGTGTTACTTTTTAAACCTCTCAGTTCTTCTGATGTTTGTTGTGGTTCAGCCGTCACTTAAAAGCAGTCTTTTTCTTTACAGAATTATCTCTTAGTGCTCCTTTATTATTTGCAGAGAACTGACTCATCCTGAACAGTTCTTAATTTCTATCTTTGTACCAGACCTTAAACCAAACTAGTGTATGTATTTAGTAACCTGTGCACCGATATAAGGTCACCTGGTGTATGTGTAAGCAATTCTATAGTTTTTAGTTCTTGTTTAATATTTTTAGGTTAAAATTATTTTATCAACTGTCAGCTTTGAGGTTTTGAGCTCATTCTGCGTATTGCAGAATAGTTTGAGCAAAATTGTTTCAGCTTCTAAGGCGAGCTGAAGTACTGCCATGCAGGACCTAGCAAGAAATAAAACAGTATTCTCTGTTGTGTACTGATATCTTAACCTACATTAAATCATAAATTAAATTCTCACTTTACATAAATAAGTATAATATGTTTAATTCAATATAGCCATATGGATTAACTCTAGCTGTGGTTCTGTTTCAGTAAATTCCTCTTCAGCTTTCAAGTATATAAGATTGGACCATTGTAACATACACAATGGCTATATATTATTCCAGATGCCCAGAATCCTTGGAGTGATGAAAGAAAAAAGCTATTCTCTAAAGGATGTTGTTAAACCTTTTCTGTAACTTCAATATATAGGAAAGAAAAAAAGTCGCTGTATCATTATTAGCTAATTCTGTCCATTGCTAACAGCACCAAATACAATGATTCGGACACTTTATTTGTACCTTGCTGCTTTCCCACCAATAATGATCCCTTTAGTAGACTTGATAAAGTTGATCAGGGAGAGTAATTCCCATTTCTCTAAATTCAGCTAAAGCAGTTTTTAGCAGCTACCCTGGAACCACTTTAATCTGCCACGTATTAAAAAGTTTTCTTGGCTAACACAAACTCTTGAAGATGTGTCTTCACACACTCTATAGTTGCAAGCTAAAGCACATTAAGGGGAGTTAACAGTTTGATATTTTCTGAGTATTCCACAAAAATAGGTACTAGTATTTGCTTAATGCAAAGCACTGTAGTATCCAGGGTTTACAAATTGCCACTGTGGTGGAATGTCCTGATGTTATTCAATATCCATGAAATCATTCTTAACACTAATAAAATTAAGATAAAAGATGTCTATTAATGTACAAAATCCAAAATTAACTATACACAATTTAATGAAGGAAAGAAAACCATGGTTAATCCACTTATTCCTAAACCAAAAGCAAAAACCTGCTGTAGCCTTGCTCCTACCTTCATGCAGCTGACAATTAATGTGATCAGGAATTCAACCCTGGTACAATTCTGTTAGCTTTTAATTTTTTGGAGGGAATATTCAAATTCAAATTTTCCTCCTGAAAAAGAGTGTTGATCCTTCTATGCTCTCCTTTTGTGAAAATATTCCCTAAAATTAAGTGACAAATTAAGCTATAATTCCAAATTTTCCATGTTAACATTTTACATCTAAGAATGAATTTAACTGAGTTAGAAGAAATGACATACTAGAAGAACATTACTTATGATTTTCCTCTCTCATATCCCTCTGGTTTTTTTGCCTGTGCTGAATATACATGATCATGTGAAGAAAAGCCAATCCTATATAATTTCTTTCCTTTACCTGCATCACTTAGGTTGCACTTGGCAATATGTGCCCCTACTGTGAGGATAAGACAAAGTAAGGTCTCTTTTCACTTCCACACTGCTCCTGACATCTAGCACCTCCTATTGAATCAAAGACTGTAAATCCATGAGTTTAAAATTATTCTGGCTTCTCCTCTTCATCAGAAGATACTTTTAGAAATTGCTAATTGGCAAATATTTCAAAGGCTCTCATGATACTTCAAGTGGAAGCTGGGTTCTGTAAAGGGTTCTGCTGTTTTATGGGATGTATTTGCTCCACCTTGCTGGATTTCAGATCTTGTCTGCAGTCACTCAGTTATCACCATAGGTGGGGGATGTTTCATCAATGTGAGTTACTAACCGTTACTAAATTCTCAGGAATGCATGTATTTAAGAATTTTAAAGGTTGGGAATGTGATGTTTGGTATTTAATCATAGAATCATAGAATGGTTTGTGTTGAAAGGGACCTTAAAGATCATCTAGTTCCAATCCCACAATCTAAGAAAACATTGTAATTTGTGCACTGTAAATGAAAAGATTTTGCAAACAGGCTAATACCCAGACCTTCTCTCATGAAATGCAATCAGATTAGTATTATTTACCATCTTGGTTGTAATGCATCTCACTGATGAAAAGATGCCACTAATCTTTTCAGAGGCATCTATTGTTATGAAGAGAGGATATCATATATCAAAATAAAAAATCTTTTTAATGAACAAAACTTGAAAGCAGATTTGAAAGAAACTGGTTTTTTTTCTTTTTTCTTATTCTAAAATGGAAACTAAATGACTTCTGTAGCACACATTCAGGAAAAATAAGGTTAAGCACTTTTTTGCCTTAATTATTTCTGTGTTTTCATTTTTTGTTTTCATTTTTCATCTTCATTATTGAAAGAAAAAAAGAACTACAGGTTTCCAGGATTTTAACATACCTGTAAATCTGTGATTGTGAATCAAATGCAATATCCACTCTTGCAAATAATCCAAAAGGACCTTTCAGTGACCAGCTGTAATGTTTAATGGCAAGGTGGCGGTTGCATTGCAAGACATAATCTAAAACCTAATTTTATAATACTTAATACTATGAAACTTTAACAGCTACAAAAGATTTAATTTAGATCATCTTTGGTTCCAGTTCAATTCTTTTCTTTGCTACTTATTTTTACTTTGGTTTCATAGTCAGAATACCTCAGTATTACGATATATTGCTCTCTGTTTCATATAAAGATCCCTTGATAAAAACAAAGTATTTTAAAATATTAATACATTCACTGATGAAAGGAAGTGAAGCTACAGAGATGAGACTAAAGTCTCCTGCATTTCATAGTAATTAGTTCAAATTAGTAACCTAAAGTCCTACACGTGTAAGTGCATATGTACTTCTACTGAGCATTCTGTGCTAATAAATTAGGGATAAGATCTTTGACCTTATCCCTTTTCACCTTCCAGGAATTTTGTGGTTTGACACATTAGTATTGTTTAAAATACTGAAATACTCTTTGGCTCACGTAACTCAAATACGTTACACAGGTGCTTTAAAAGTGTTTATAGGGCTACTTACCACAAAAACTAATCTGACTCATTAAGAAGTATTACATTCTCAATATACAATTAACATTTAAGCGAGATGTATGCAACTGTTTTTTTCACTGGTTTGTATTTCAGTCTTCTGTTATTTTTCTTATGTTTTTCGATGCTACTAGGTGAGCAAAAATGATGCAATAGTCGGAGTTGTGTTTGGGCAGATGAGGTTTAATGGTAGCCTCGATGTCAAGTCTTAATGTAACTAATTAGTTAGCCTTGTATTTTAAGAGAATAGTTCTGTCTTTTAAATCCTACCCCAATATTCTTGAAATACAGAATCTGAATTTCCCAGAGCCATAGACTGAATCTTCTGAAATTAAAGCTTCCGATGAAGAGGATGCTAAGTGCTTCCTAGATGGTGGATCAGGCCTTTAGAGTTTCGATGATTTTCAAGGGATACAAAATGAGTAAGATAAAGTACTTTTAATTATTATGTATATTATTGGAAATGTCCTTCCAATATTCAAGCATTTATTCGTTCATGTTATGTAAGCTATTAGTTTTTTGAGATAGGCACACTCTTTTACCTGAAGAAGCAGAGACCTTGCATGATTTTTTTTAATACAGAAATATTGCAGGACTGTATTTTCCTGTTAGTTACGAAAATTCTCAAAATGATGTATTAAAAAGGAAGGAAGGCAAATAAACTTCTTTCCCCCTTTGATTTGCATGGCTTAAGAATGCTAAGAATTAAGCTGGAATCAGTCAAACATGGTAATACTGATAAATTCTATTTTGTTAAGTCCTTTAATATGTAGTACAAATAAATCATTGTGTTCTTGTTGCCAATGATTTTCCTATGATGGGGAATAGCGTAGCGTACTTCTCAGTGCAAGAATGCGTGAAGCTTCGTTATGTAGTAGAAAAGGTCATAGTGTTTTCTTGAAAAGAAGAAAACAAATCTCTCTTCCTTTCTCTCTCTGTCTCTCTTTCTCCTCCCGTGTTTACAATGCAGATGTTGAGTAACCAAAGTCATCTGGAAGTCAGGTTGGTCCTCAGTGTTCTGACGCTGCAAAATCATTTAAGCATTTGCATGACTGATTATTTAGTCTGAATTTCTTGTGAAATAACCCTTGTTTGTTTTTCCACCTAAACCTTTCAAAGACAACATTGCTTAATCAAGGGAATTGCTGTTATTGAAACTTGGCTAATAGGAATGGTCTAATACCAGCAGTGACTCTTTGTGCTGCCAATAATCTTCAAACTGTATTTGAAGCTGGACTTTGTCTGTATTTTTAGGTACACTTAAGTAGCTAGAAATTATGCTGAAGATAACTTGCCAGGCCCAGTCTAATCTATATGATGTAACAGAGTCAGTGTGGTACATGCTTCCTTCAAGGTCAGTTACTGCCAGTAACCTTAGTAAACGTTGAATCGGAAGGAACAAGAGAATATTTCAAGGAACTTTGACTTCAAATTTCAGTGTTTGTGGGGGAGGGGAGGAAATATGCCTCGTAATGCTTATAATGTAGACATGATCATGACGCAACACCACTGTAGCTATAGTATTTAAGATGCTGTCAATAACTACTAAATTAGCTTACAAGATAAATGCCAGAATTGCAAATCTAATGACATACCTAAAAATTAAAAGAAAAAAACATTCAAAAGTAATAAATCCATAAGTGATAGAGTAGGAATTTCTCAATGGAACAGAGTATAGTAATTATTTTCTCCATTTGTCACATCAGACCTATATGAGTGTGCTTAATTACAGTTCCCCAGGAACAGACGTTGTTAAGTTATCCAAAACCAACAAGAATCACAGAACATAAGATTCTGTAAAGTCTAGATGTGCAAGAACTTCTGAAATGTCATGTCTGCTCAAAAGTTTCCTCTTTTTCATTTCATAATGGGCAGCAAAAGATGTTTCTATGGAGGTAGAATAATATACAAAAGAAAAAAAAAGATTTTCTTCTAATTCTTCCTATGCAAAAGTTTTACATTTGACAAACTTTTCAAAGTTTGAAAAGTTTTGTGAAAATCTTTTTTTTTAAATTTAAAATTAGAAGTTAAATCTTTAAAAGATTTAAAAATTGAATAGCTGAAATGCATCAAAAAGGCATGTTTTGGTCATGTGCCCCAAAGGAAAAAAGGCCATTGCTTTGTAATTATTGTATGTGCAGGGCTGCTTATGAAATTCATGTTGTAAAAATTGCCTTGAGTTTGGCATACTTGCTTATGTCTAAGCTTACAGCAAACCATTATGCGTTTGATACCATAATTTTCATGTGACAGAATAAAGATGTTAACGTGGAGAATACAGGGAAAAGAAAGACATACTTATTGAGGGAGCTAATTATTATAGGAGCCTCTAGTGGTCTGCATACGGGGTTCCATCAGTAGTCTTGGGGGGGACAGTTTTGCTGCTTATTTCACACATGGGGAAAATGGTACTTACCTTCCCCAGGAGGAGACTGTGAGTATTAAATAGTTAATATATTTGATGAGCTTAGAAGGTGAAAAGTGATTTAGTCTGGTAAAATTACTTTGTGTCTATTACGTAAAATAAGAAAAAGTGTTGCATTTTGTTGTAGTAATTCAATATTATCTGTTCATTAGTAATACTAAACTACTATTGATCCTAGATATTTCTACTTGCTTCAGTATTATGGGGCCTCTGTTTATGGTCTTTGAGTTAATCCTATTAATCTAAATAGGATATTTTGAGAATGTGGAGAAGTAACCCCTCTGATAAACTCACTGAAGGGTTTCCCATAAGTGGTTTTGCATTCCTTAAATATAGTGTTATTCCCTATGGTATCTTGACTATGTAGGAAGTCTATTTATTGGGTTGATGGTATACAGCTACTCCCATCATTTATAAGCAGCCATTTTGTGTATTATGTCTGAGTAAAATACTGGCCTTTTCTGCAACTTCAATCCCTATTTGAGTTGCTCTGTCCTGCTTCTATAAATTTATTATTATTATTATTTTCCAGAAGGCTTGCTAGTAGCTGTATTTACTTCAGAAAATTTGATACAATGTGATGTTACAGCCACAACCTACTTAAACCAGACGAAAAGTAAAAAAAAAAAAGGGTTTGGAACAGACTGTCAGAAATACTAGTTGATGGGGAAAAAGGTGGAAAATGTGACGGTGTCAGGCTGGATCCAACAGGGTAGTTCCAAAGATAAAAAGTATCTGTTATGGAAGTATGAGCAGAGGCTGACTGTCTCTCCCTGAAGCCTTTTGATTTGTGAAAAATGGCCTAGGACTCATCCCCGTGGCAGAAAATTCATTTTTGCACGTTGAACTGAGGAGCCTTGAAGTAGTTCTGGCAGCTACTGTGAGACTCATGTAAGGATGCAGCTTTCAGATTAGTCCCTGGCACCCAAACTGAAAACCAGCATAAGAAATGAACCTCCAACAATAACTTGGCTAGCACTGTGTTGTATTTTTTTCTTTTAAAAAGAAAAACTACTAGTGTAGTACTTTTTAAAGTTTGTTTTAAAATGTGGATCAGTTGTTTCAGTAGTAAGTGCGTTTGAAAAAAAGCAAGCAATGAAAGTATGTTGTGGTTGGACGAGGGGAGAGGGAAGGCTCATTTACCTGAAGTATTGCTATTTTTTTCCAAACTGAAAGAATGTAATGATTATGATAGGTCATTTAGGACTATGTGGCCTGATCAGTCAAAGTTTCTTGTGGACTATAGAAATTAAAGGTATGAAAAAGTAATAATCAAAGCTATGAAAAAGATTGCTAGTTGTGTTATCCCCATTTGCTGAGAAGACCCTCATTACAACAATTCTTTTCTGCCTTTTCTTCCAAAAGCTTTCTAATCTTTATGGCGAAACTTTGACATTTAGTGGTGAGAATCCACTTGGAGATTCCATTGTCCTCTGAAACGCTGTGTAGATTTGGGTCAGATGCAACGTATTAAAATACTTATTTTCATTCCTTACATTTTTCTGTGAAGATACTGGGATCTGGTAAATGGCCAAATTTTCTCGCTCTCATTGCCATAATAAAGAAGCAGTTTCAGAGAATGCACTGAGAAAAATTTTCAGTTACTTCAACTGTCATCATGTAGGTGGATAAGAGGAGAACTCTTGTAGCCTTGTACAGTCATCTTACCAACTGGAGTAGGTCTTGGTGATCGCTGAGGGGCAAATGTAACTCACTATATAGATGCACTGCTCGCTATCCAACGTTTTCTTATAGCATAGTGCCAAGAGCCAAGCTCAGTACCCAGTCTGCCCTTAACAGACCATGTTAATTCTGTTGGCTTTATACTACCTGCATCCATCATGTACGTGGCCTCTGGTCAGTCCAGTGTCTTGAAGAAGAGCTAGGGGTGTCCCCTGTGATTTTTGGGTACCGTTCAGAAGCTAGCAATTGGGCAGCAGACAAATTTAATTCAGGGTCTTAGTTCTAGTTGATGGACCTTGCACAATATGTATGAAGTAACAGTTTCAGAAGGATTTAAAAAGAATTTTCATATTGAGGCTTCTCCATATCAATAGCATATTACAATATCCATAACATTAATACAGTGCAACATTTCAAATACCTATAACTGATATATGAACTAACCTCCACGTGCCTTGCTTTAGTGTCTTGAAAACATGCTGTTTTCAAGAGGCAAGAAATTCCTCTGGCTGTCATCTCCTGAGATGAAGCTTTCTCAGGCTGATGGACTTGCATGTTGTCTGAGACTTTCTCAGGCAAAACACCGATTTAGTGCCCTGGATCACATTTCTTAATTTTGAAATTAAATATTCTTCTCCCTGGATTATGTCTCTATGTGGGCAACCTTGTACATTTATAAGCCTATCTTTTCTGTCAGAAAATGAGTGTTGTTTCCATTTACAGATATACACCATGAAGCAGTAGGAACTCTCAGGTCTTGATTGCTATTGATAAGCTAATGACAGAAATGATTATATGTCTAAGCAGTCTCCACTTTTCATGTGATATCGGACAGATGTGCTTAGGTCCTTTTCCTTTTTCCATTTTGAAGAAGCTGTCTAGTTGTGAGTCTTGCTTAGCAGCATCTTTTCTTCAGGAATCTCTCTCTGAAGTATTTGTAAAAGGAAAAAAAAAAACAGTGTCTGTATTTTCTAAGGAAAGTTTATTAGGACCTGTTTGTTTAGAATACTAGCAGTTTGAAGTCAATATTATTTAACATGGACTTTTCCTACATAAGGCAAGTTTTCATGCAAATAGACATTTTTTATGCTGACGGTCTACTGTCAAAGCCAACTCTTCTATATGAGTATAATCAATATGGTACAAGTATATAATCATATAAAATGTGTATTACTCTGTGAGATGCAAAAACCCTGGGTTTTGCTGTACAATTTTAGAAGACTTTTACCAGATATCTGTGATAACTTCCGTTCTGGTGGACACTGCCACAGTGACTTAATTCTTTAAGTATTCTAAAAATCTTCATCTTTTTTTCTGTAGATTTCCTTTGTTAACTAGAGAGCTCTCAGGTTGCTTCTATAGGACAAGCAAAATACAAATTTCTCTATCAAACTCACCTCTGCAACGAATCTTGATCTCCTTGTTATTTTGAGGCACCCGCAGTGTTGTATCAATTTTGCTAATACTTACTGGCGCCATTCATGTGATAAACTCTCTTGAACAGAAATCATATACTTAGGGGAGACGTTGCAGTTTTTCTCTGTTTGGGGTTAGTCAGATATTTCTGACCCTTTCTAGAATCGTTCCATGTCTGTAGTCGTGTTCTTCTACAGATCATAATCTCCTGAATACCTTATAGCACATCAAAAGTGATTATGTTAAGTTCTTTACCTACTGAATATCATCCAAATGGCAAAACCAGCTTTTAAGGACACAAGTGAATGCCATGACCTGGTTATAGCACCTGACAAAATCTTGCTGACATCTCAAATATTTAGCATCCATCATCTTTCCTACAATTTCTCCTCATATATTTGCTGATAGTACAAAATGTTCCATCCTTAAACACAGAAGCCCATCAACTCTTATTGTGATTAATTAATCCTTTTACTCAGCCATCCAGCAAAAACATATACATATCATATGATTGCTCTCACCAACCGTCTCGACTGGTTTTAGCCTTAATTAGTTAATTTTAAAAATACTACTTGATGCAATGTTACCTCAGTACTTTGCTGCTGAGATTCTTAGATATAGGTGTAGATATCTCAAAAGGCTAGGGAAGTCTTAAATACTATGAGAAGTTGGCTTCTGTTTATCTTTTTGGTTTTGTAGTGCTTGGCTTGTGTTAACGTGCATTTAAGACCACACGTATTAGCAATTTACATTGAATGTATCTGATTGCCAGAGAAATTGTGAAAGAAATCTATTTTTTAAATTACACATCAGGAATTCTGTCTTGATTTGAAAACCGTATTCCCCAGCAAACAATAAAGCAAAACATGTTCCAGAGAGAATCGGAGACAAAGACAATTGTGTTCATTATGTCTTTAAATGAACTGATTCATAGTATACTGTAGAATTTGGAGGGGAAGGAGAAGGCATCATAATAAACAGGTCAAATGTAATGAAATGGTAAGAAATAAAATATGGGCATGAATAAGGAGCAGAGTTCTTCATCCCTCAAAATAAAAGCAACATAATTAAACTCAGTTATTTATGTTACAAGGGGAGGGCTACTATTACATTTCTGATCAGTATTAAAAATGCAAAATCATAGTAATTAGACTCATGTTCTTAATACTACAATCTGTTTGTTATTCTCTGATAATAACATTCTCATATGCTTAACTGTGCTTCATTAAGTTTTATTTTCTACTATTAGACTACCCTAGACATCAGCTCTCCAAGGTTTTAAGAGATTAATTATATTTTAGTCATGCAGTAGTCCATACTTGTATGGCCTAATAAAACACATCTTCACTGCTAATCCAGACAGGTAATTAATAATAATATTGACACATGGAAGTAAACTGTTCTTTGAGCTGTATATGCAGAAGGGGTGTAGTTGCGTGCTGAAGGTAGAGGTAACAACTGTTTTACAGGCAGCTCCTGCTGACGGATTGACTGGGCAGTGACGGGTACCTCTCTCAGAGGAAGCTCTTGGTCCACGAAGTGAGAGCAAGGCTGACGCACTCTAGATTTTAGAAATGGAAAAAGTGAGTCCCCAGCGTATACAAAGGCAACTGAGTTGTCAGCTGCCTGACACTAAATATTAGGAGTCTTTTAGTTCCTTTTAGTTAGGGCAAGTTAGTTCTACGTTTGCAAAGCAGTATATTTGATGATGTGTCCTGCCAGGAGCTAAATAATTACTTTCTGTGAGGATCTGCTGTGCAGGCGGATCACCTCTGACTCTTTAGCTGGTTATCCTGTAAATCTCTTCTAAAATAGCAGCCTGTGCTGGGATGCTTGCAAAATACCTCTCTTTGCTCTGCTGGTGATGCTGATCGTTTGATTAGTCAGACTAGGTGCACTATTATGCTGATTAGCCTCTTGTTGCCTTTTTGTCTTATCCATAAATTGCAAAGCTTTATATTATGCGTGCCTTGTGTGGTGGTGGCTCTGATGCTTGCTAGTGCTTCTAGAGCCCAGTCTCAGTCAAACCCTGCCTGTAGATTCCATGTTCTTTTGCATACGGTTTGCTTCCTTTCTGTGCCTTGAGAATACATTAAAGTGCAAAACTGTGACAGGGTTGATACCCACAAAAGTGAATGTAACTTCTGCTTCACCTAGCACAGCTTTTAAATGTGGTGCACTCTCTTGGACAAAGTGCTCCAATCTGGCTCTTATCTAATGAGAGACAGAGGGCCATAAGCCTTGATACACATTCTTTCTTTGCAATGCCACATAACTTTCAGTATTTTGTACCAGACTATAAGCAGTGGAAAAATAAACTAGGAAAAGCTGCTTTAGCTTTGGTTTAAGAATTAGTTGAATTATTCAGTTTTGATTGGCTAGGTAAGATGTAGCATTCTCTGTGTCTAGCAGCTCTCTGAATCTTCTTAATGGACAGATGATGAAATTATTTCTCATTTCTCTGCATTTCCTAAGTATTCCTGAGTTTCAGAAAAACAGAGCTGGAGGACAAGAAACTTGTAAATTAGTTTAGTTTCTCATCAATAACGTATTCTCTAGAGTATTAACATTTTCTTTTATAGCCATAAAAATACTTTTTTCTGTTCATCTGTTAAAGCTTTTTTTTTTTTTTCTGAATTCATAGGCTTCTTTTCCCTTTGCAAAATTCATTTCATTGTTTTATTGTCTACAGTTTTCTCTGTGTGTCTTCTGCATTGTATTTTAAGCTTCTAAAGTAAATGGTTGTCATTTTGTCTTCTTTCTAACTGGTTTCAAAACTTTCCCTTCCAAGGTGGAATTCACTGACGTGCTCGGGACTCTCTGCTTTCCATAGTCAGTGTATGACAATACTCCCGGTGGCCCCACTTGTAGTTAGTGTGAAATGAGAAACTGGCAAGTAGTGCTCTGTTGGGACAGAGCTATTACACTTTGGATACTGGATGATTAATGAGGTTTAGGTCTAGAAAGGAATATTATCATAATCTGATCTCTCTTGTATACTGTATGCAGTATATCTGTGGTTTTTTTAGAGATCATACTCCCAGCAGCGCCAGTGCAGCTAGAGTGCATTTCCTCTCCCCCTGCACTGACAATATCAATAATTTCAGAATAAAAGACCTGCTGTGTAACCAGGCCTTTGCAGAAGACAGCAAAACTTACCTGAAGAATTAATCTTTGGCTGCTGGTGTGTCCTTATTATCATCCTGAGCAATGATTGATTTTTCTAACAGAGCCTGAAGAGAGAATAATGCCAGTATGATTTCTAGTAGTTGTATAAATAATAAGGTGTGTATAATATTTTGTGACTGCACAACTTTGTATGCTCTCGTTTAAAGTTTTTGTCTGGGTAGCATTTTTCCTACATGTTAGTTTAATTTGAGTCTATTGATTTCTCTGAGTAAGAAAGGTTTTTCTCTTTGAAACTCAGGATAGGGACAATGTTTATCTTATTGTGCTAAACCTACGTTGCATAGATTTTTGATATCTGGCTTCTCTGACTTTCATAATGCTGTGATCTCCACGGGGTTTCTAAAGCTGGTCTCTTGTCACTTTCTTTCTCCCCTTATTAAAGCAACCAAGAGATAGAACAGAGAATAATTGCTGCCATAATTACTGAAAGTGTTTACACAGCTATACTATTTGTCAAATTTCATTCTGCTTAAAAATGGTTCTTTATAGATCCAATTCACCAAGCATCAATAAAGAATAAGGACAATCAAAAATTGAATTTCAATGCAAATGTGGCCTTTTCCCTATTCTGCATGAACACACATTTATCAGGCTCATAAACCCTGCTGTTGACAGCGTACCATTGAAATAACCAAGAAACAGCCATACTGTTATTTTTTTCATGAGCCTTTGCTATCAAGATTCATTTCCCTCCAGAAAAAGATTGCAAAAGGTCAGTAACATGTCATAGAAGTCTGTACAGAAACAGCTTAGGGACATATTTGCCTAAATTTGCAAAGAGTCTGCCACACTGATGGACCTGATCCCTGCAAGAGTGACTTGTTTGAACAAGCATTTAACACAAAACTTATCTCGTCCTTCATTCATATATTCCATTATTACTGACAAGTTGTGATTATAAAATCACAAAATGATTGAGGTTGGAAGGGACCTCTCGAAACCATCTCATCCAATGCTCCTGCTCAAGCAGGGTCAGCTAGACTAGGTGGCCCACGACTGTGTCCAGTCAGGTTTTGAGTATCTCCACAGATGGAGACTCCACAACCTCTCCGGGCAATCTGTTCCAGTGTTTGGCCAAATTCACAGTAAAAGAATAGTGTTTTTTCATGTTCAGGTTGAATTTCATGTATTTTCATTTGTAAAGTTATTCTGGTTCTTAACCTTACAATAATCCTATGTGTAGGAGAAGATGTGACACAATCCTTCAGGACAGATCCTTCTGAAATCTGACAAAGTTTCAGCAAATATTGCTGCCTGTTATTTTCTTCTTTAACACTTGTGTTACTTTTTAATTAATGAAATCTATACCAACCGCTTAGGCAAGGAAAGGCAATGCAAATTTAGTTTTCTGTTTATTCTGTAGGACTATGATTTTAAATAAGATTCTTTGCAATCTAACAAATTGTTGGATGAACTTCACTGACTAAGAATATTAAAATTTACTTTTCAATTTCACACTCAAAGATTCTGTAATAGAGAAACGTAGATGTTTCAATTTTAAGCCACACTAAATGGACTTCTTATATTTAAAATCTGAATGTTTATGTATGTACAGTAGATGCCCTAAAATGAGGCCTCTGAAAGACAAATGATGAGTTACAAGACTCATTTCATCTCGGGAAAATTCAGTCGTATTCTCACAATGAGATGTAATAATAACTTCTGTGAAATCTAAAATCATAAATGATGTTTAATGCATTGATGCGTGATATACATCGCGAAAAGTAAATGGTATTAGTCTTGTTGAGACTGTACCACCAAGCAATTCGTTAATGTACAGGGAGACTAGAGGTTAGAATGAGTATGACAGTTTGTGACTGAACAGCTATTGAGTTCCCAGAACAAGCCTACAGCTCTAGGTCAGAAATACATGCCGTGCAAGTTAAGGGCAGAACTGATAAGAAACTGAATGGTGCTTTCACCTTTCCAAAGCATGGATTTATTTTTTAAAAAACTTTACTCCTTAATGGCAGTCATGAAAATGATCTCACTCTTTATCCTTATCTTTTCTGCATTGTCGGGTAGGGGCTGGTAGTGACTGCTCATATTTTTATTTTATTATTATTATTATTGGGGTTTTTTCACTGGCATCAGAACTCCCTTGATCAAAGCCCTCTTACAATTCAATACTAAAAACTAATACCATAGCAGTAATTTAAGAGATTTCATGGTCAGGAGCTTAGAGTCCTTTCCAGACAGCAGCCAAATTCGTAACGGAATTAAATGGTAATTTAATTAAGCTAAACCTGCCCTCTACATACAATGTCGGATTTGGATTTTAAAATTGTTGTTAAACTTTGTGATTAAAAACAAGAAAAACATGACAATAAGAGCAGTTTATTACATTAAAGAATATATTTATATATATTTATATTTATATACAAATTTTATATTTTGTTATTTTTA